>NC_088417.1:98099160-98159160 GCF_034236695.1 Oncorhynchus nerka | reverse complement strand
GTAACTGTCTGTTAGGTCGTAGTAACTGTCTGTTAGGTGGCAGTAACTGTCTAACTGTCTGTTAGGTGGTAGTAACTGTCTGCTAGGTCGTAGTAACTGTCTGTTAGGTCGTAGTAACTGTCTGTTAGGTGGCAGTAATTGTCTAACTGTCTGTTCGGTGGCAGTAACTGTCTGTTAGGTGGTAGTAACTGTCTGTTAGGTGGTAGTAACTGTCTGTTAGGTGGTAGTAACTGTCTGTTAGGTGGCAGTAACTGTCTAACTGTCTGTTCGGTGGCAGTACCTGTCTAACTGTCTGTTAGGTGGCAGTAACTGTCTCTTAGGTGGCTGTAACTGTCTGTTAGGTGGTCGTAACTGTCTGTTAGGTGGCAGTAACTGTCTAACTGTCTGTTAGGTGGTAGTAACTGTCTGCTAGGTCGTAGTAACTGTCTGCTAGGTGGCAGTAACTGTCTGTTAGGTGGCAGTAACTGTCTGTTAGGTGGCAGTAACTGTCTGTTAGGTGGCAGTAACTGTCTAACTGTCTGTTAGGTGGCAGTAACTGTCTAACTGTCTGTTAGGTGGCAGTAACTGTCTAACTGTCTGTTAGGTGGCAGTAACTGTCTAACTGTCGTAGTAACTGTCTGTTAGGTGGTAGTAACTGTCTGCTAGGTGGCAGTAACTGTCTGTTAGGTGGTAGTAACTGTCTGTTAGGTGGTAGTAACTGTCTGTAGGTCGTAGTAACTGTCTGTTAGGTCGTAGTAACTGTCTGTTAGGTGGCAGTAACTGTCTAACTGTCTGTTAGGTGGTAGTAACTGTCTGCTAGGTCGTAGTAACTGTCTGTTAGGTCGTAGTAACTGTCTGTTAGGTGGCAGTAACTGTCTAACTGTCTGTTCGGTGGCAGTAACTGTCTGTTAGGTGGTAGTAACTGTCTGTTAGGTGGTAGTAACTGTCTGTTAGGTGGTAGTAACTGTCTGTTAGGTGGCAGTAACTGTCTAACTGTCTGTTCGGTGGCAGTACCTGTCTAACTGTCTGTTAGGTGGCAGTAACTGTCTCTTAGGTGGCTGTAACTGTCTGTTAGGTGGTCGTAACTGTCTGTTAGGTGGCAGTAACTGTCTAACTGTCTGTTAGGTGGTAGTAACTGTCTGCTAGGTCGTAGTAACTGTCTGCTAGGTGGCAGTAACTGTCTGTTAGGTGGCAGTAACTGTCTGTTAGGTGGCAGTAACTGTCTGTTAGGTGGCAGTAACTGTCTAACTGTCTGTTAGGTGGCAGTAACTGTCTAACTGTCTGTTAGGTGGCAGTAACTGTCTAACTGTCTGTTAGGTGGCAGTAACTGTCTAACTGTCTGTTAGGTGGTAGTAACTGTCTGCTAGGTGGCAGTAACTGTCTGTTAGGTGGTAGTAACTGTCTGTTAGGTGGTAGTAACTGTCTGTAGGTCGTAGTAACTGTCTGTTAGGTCGTAGTAACTGTCTGTTAGGTGGCAGTAACTGTCTAACTGTCTGTTAGGTGGTAGTAACTGTCTGCTAGGTCGTAGTAACTGTCTGTTAGGTCGTAGTAACTGTCTGTTAGGTGGCAGTAACTGTCTAACTGTCTGTTCGGTGGCAGTAACTGTCTGTTAGGTGGTAGTAACTGTCTGTTAGGTGGTAGTAACTGTCTGTTAGGTGGTAGTAACTGTCTGTTAGGTGGTAGTAACTGTCTGTAGGTCGTAGTAACTGTCTGTTAGGTCGTAGTAACTGTCTGTTAGGTGGCAGTAACTGTCTAACTGTCTGTTAGGTGGTAGTAACTGTCTGCTAGGTCGTAGTAACTGTCTGTTAGGTCGTAGTAACTGTCTGTTAGGTGGCAGTAACTGTCTAACTGTCTGTTCGGTGGCAGTAACTGTCTGTTAGGTGGTAGTAACTGTCTGTTAGGTGACAGTAACTGTCTGTTAGGTGGTAGTAACTGTCTAACTGTCTGTTAGGTGACAGTAACTGTCTGTTAGGTGGTAGTAACTGTCTAACTGTCTGTTCGGTGGCAGTACCTGTCTAACTGTCTGTTAGGTGACAGTAACTGTCTGTTAGGTGGTAGTAACTGTCTGTTAGGTGGCAGTACCTGTCTAACTGTCTGTTAGGTGGCAGTACCTGTCTAACTGTCTGTTCGGTGGCAGTACCTGTCTGCTAGGTCGTAGTAACTGTCTGTTAGGTCGTAGTAACTGTCTGTTAGGTGGTAGTAACTGTCTGCTAGGTCGTAGTAACTGTCTGTTAGGTCGTAGTAACTGTCTGTTAGGTGGCAGTAACTGTCTGCTAGGTCGTAGTAACTGTCTGTTAGGTGGTAGTAACTGTCTGTTAGGTGACAGTAACTGTCTGTTAGGTGGTAGTAACTGTCTAACTGTCTGTTAGGTGACAGTAACTGTCTGTTAGGTGGTAGTAACTGTCTAACTGTCTGTTCGGTGGCAGTACCTGTCTAACTGTCTGTTAGGTGACAGTAACTGTCTGTTAGGTGGTAGTAACTGTCTGTTAGGTGGCAGTACCTGTCTAACTGTCTGTTCGGTGGCAGTACCTGTCTGCTAGGTCGTAGTAACTGTCTGTTAGGTGGTAGTAACTGTCTGCTAGGTCGTAGTAACTGTCTGTTAGGTCGTAGTAACTGTCTGTTAGGTGGCAGTAACTGTCTGCTAGGTCGTAGTAACTGTCTGTTAGGTCGTAGTAACTGTCTGTTAGGTGACAGTAACTGTCTGTTAGGTGGTAGTAACTGTCTAACTGTCTGTTAGGTGACAGTAACTGTCTGTTAGGTGGTAGTAACTGTCTAACTGTCTGTTCGGTGGCAGTACCTGTCTAACTGTCTGTTAGGTGACAGTAACTGTCTGTTAGGTGGTAGTAACTGTCTGTTAGGTGGCAGTACCTGTCTAACTGTCTGTTAGGTGGCAGTACCTGTCTAACTGTCTGTTCGGTGGCAGTACCTGTCTGCTAGGTCGTAGTAACTGTCTGTTAGGTCGTAGTAACTGTCTGTTAGGTGGTAGTAACTGTCTGCTAGGTCGTAGTAACTGTCTGTTAGGTCGTAGTAACTGTCTGTTAGGTGGCAGTAACTGTCTGCTAGGTCGTAGTAACTGTCTGCTAGGTGGCAGTAACTGTCTAACTGTCTGTTCGGTGGCAGTACCTGTCTAACTGTCTGTTAGGTGGCAGTAACTGTCTGCTAGGTCGTAGTAACTGTCTGTTAGGTGGCAGTACCTGTCTAACTGTCTGTTAGGTGGCAGTAACTGTCTGCTAGGTCGTAGTAACTGTCTGTTAGGTCGTAGTAACTGTCTGTTAGGTGGTAGTAACTGTCTGCTAGGTGGCAGTACCTGTCTAACTGTCTGTTAGGTGGCAGTAACTGTCTGTTAGGTGGTAGTAACTGTCTGTTAGGTGGCAGTAACTGTCTAACTGTCTGTTCGGTGGCAGTAACTGTCTGTTAGGTGGTAGTAACTGTCTAACTGTCTGTTAGGTGGCAGTAACTGTCTAACTGTCTGTTAGGTGGTAGTAACTGTCTAACTGTCTGTTAGGTGGCAGTAACTGTCTAACTGTCTGTTCGGTGGCAGTACCTGTCTAACTGTCTGTTAGGTGGCAGTAACAGTCTCTTAGGTGGCTGTAACTGTCTGTTAGGTGGTCGTAACTGTCTGTTAGGTTGTAGTAACTGTCTGTTACGTGGCAGTAACTGTCTAACTGTCTGTTAGGTGGTAGTAACTGTCTGCTAGGTCGTAGTAACTGTCTGCTAGGTGGCAGTAACTGTCTGTTAGGTGGCAGTAACTGTCTGTTAGGTGGCAGTAACTGTCTGTTAGGTGGCAGTAACTGTCTAACTGTCTGTTAGGTGGCAGTAACTGTCTAACTGTCTGTTAGGTGGCAGTAACTGTCTAACTGTCTGTTAGGTGGCAGTAACTGTCTAACTGTCTGTTAGGTGGTAGTAACTGTCTGCTAGGTGGCAGTAACTGTCTGTTAGGTGGTAGTAACTGTCTGTTAGGTGGTAGTAACTGTCTGTAGGTCGTAGTAACTGTCTGTTAGGTCGTAGTAACTGTCTGTTAGGTGGCAGTAACTGTCTAACTGTCTGTTAGGTGGTAGTAACTGTCTGCTAGGTCGTAGTAACTGTCTGTTAGGTCGTAGTAACTGTCTGTTAGGTGGCAGTAATTGTCTAACTGTCTGTTCGGTGGCAGTAACTGTCTGTTAGGTGGTAGTAACTGTCTGTTAGGTGGTAGTAACTGTCTGTTAGGTGGTAGTAACTGTCTGTTAGGTGGCAGTAACTGTCTAACTGTCTGTTCGGTGGCAATACCTGTCTAACTGTCTGTTAGGTGGCAGTAACTGTCTCTTAGGTGGCTGTAACTGTCTGTTAGGTGGTCGTAACTGTCTGTTAGGTGGCAGTAACTGTCTAACTGTCTGTTAGGTGGTAGTAACTGTCTGCTAGGTCGTAGTAACTGTCTGCTAGGTGGCAGTAACTGTCTGTTAGGTGGCAGTAACTGTCTGTTAGGTGGCAGTAACTGTCTGTTAGGTGGCAGTAACTGTCTAACTGTCTGTTAGGTGGCAGTAACTGTCTAACTGTCTGTTAGGTGGCAGTAACTGTCTAACTGTCTGTTAGGTGGCAGTAACTGTCTAACTGTCGTAGTAACTGTCTGTTAGGTGGTAGTAACTGTCTGCTAGGTGGCAGTAACTGTCTGTTAGGTGGTAGTAACTGTCTGTTAGGTGGTAGTAACTGTCTGTAGGTCGTAGTAACTGTCTGTTAGGTCGTAGTAACTGTCTGTTAGGTGGCAGTAACTGTCTAACTGTCTGTTAGGTGGTAGTAACTGTCTGCTAGGTCGTAGTAACTGTCTGTTAGGTCGTAGTAACTGTCTGTTAGGTGGCAGTAACTGTCTAACTGTCTGTTCGGTGGCAGTAACTGTCTGTTAGGTGGTAGTAACTGTCTGTTAGGTGGTAGTAACTGTCTGTTAGGTGGTAGTAACTGTCTGTTAGGTGGCAGTAACTGTCTAACTGTCTGTTCGGTGGCAGTACCTGTCTAACTGTCTGTTAGGTGGCAGTAACTGTCTCTTAGGTGGCTGTAACTGTCTGTTAGGTGGTCGTAACTGTCTGTTAGGTGGCAGTAACTGTCTAACTGTCTGTTAGGTGGTAGTAACTGTCTGCTAGGTCGTAGTAACTGTCTGCTAGGTGGCAGTAACTGTCTGTTAGGTGGCAGTAACTGTCTGTTAGGTGGCAGTAACTGTCTGTTAGGTGGCAGTAACTGTCTAACTGTCTGTTAGGTGGCAGTAACTGTCTAACTGTCTGTTAGGTGGCAGTAACTGTCTAACTGTCTGTTAGGTGGCAGTAACTGTCTAACTGTCTGTTAGGTGGTAGTAACTGTCTGCTAGGTGGCAGTAACTGTCTGTTAGGTGGTAGTAACTGTCTGTTAGGTGGTAGTAACTGTCTGTAGGTCGTAGTAACTGTCTGTTAGGTCGTAGTAACTGTCTGTTAGGTGGCAGTAACTGTCTAACTGTCTGTTAGGTGGTAGTAACTGTCTGCTAGGTCGTAGTAACTGTCTGTTAGGTCGTAGTAACTGTCTGTTAGGTGGCAGTAACTGTCTAACTGTCTGTTCGGTGGCAGTAACTGTCTGTTAGGTGGTAGTAACTGTCTGTTAGGTGGTAGTAACTGTCTGTTAGGTGGTAGTAACTGTCTGTTAGGTGGCAGTAACTGTCTAACTGTCTGTTCGGTGGCAGTACCTGTCTAACTGTCTGTTAGGTGGCAGTAACTGTCTCTTAGGTGGCTGTAACTGTCTGTTAGGTGGTCGTAACTGTCTGTTAGGTGGCAGTAACTGTCTAACTGTCTGTTAGGTGGTAGTAACTGTCTGCTAGGTCGTAGTAACTGTCTGCTAGGTGGCAGTAACTGTCTGTTAGGTGGCAGTAACTGTCTGTTAGGTGGCAGTAACTGTCTGTTAGGTGGCAGTAACTGTCTAACTGTCTGTTAGGTGGCAGTAACTGTCTAACTGTCTGTTAGGTGGCAGTAACTGTCTAACTGTCTGTTAGGTGGCAGTAACTGTCTAACTGTCGTAGTAACTGTCTGTTAGGTGGTAGTAACTGTCTGCTAGGTGGCAGTAACTGTCTGTTAGGTGGTAGTAACTGTCTGTTAGGTGGTAGTAACTGTCTGTAGGTCGTAGTAACTGTCTGTTAGGTCGTAGTAACTGTCTGTTAGGTGGCAGTAACTGTCTAACTGTCTGTTAGGTGGTAGTAACTGTCTGCTAGGTCGTAGTAACTGTCTGTTAGGTCGTAGTAACTGTCTGTTAGGTGGCAGTAACTGTCTAACTGTCTGTTCGGTGGCAGTAACTGTCTGTTAGGTGGTAGTAACTGTCTGTTAGGTGGTAGTAACTGTCTGTTAGGTGGTAGTAACTGTCTGTTAGGTGGCAGTAACTGTCTAACTGTCTGTTCGGTGGCAGTACCTGTCTAACTGTCTGTTAGGTGGCAGTAACTGTCTCTTAGGTGGCTGTAACTGTCTTTTAGGTGGTCGTAACTGTCTGTTAGGTGGCAGTAACTGTCTAACTGTCTGTTAGGTGGTAGTAACTGTCTGCTAGGTCGTAGTAACTGTCTGCTAGGTGGCAGTAACTGTCTGTTAGGTGGCAGTAACTGTCTGTTAGGTGGCAGTGACTGTCTGTTAGGTGGCAGTAACTGTCTAACTGTCTGTTAGGTGGCAGGTCTGGTCATTAGGTCCATTATTAGTCACTTTTATTTTCACTCACTCACTCACTATATGTATCAGGGGAATAAGAATAACGTTTAAATATTTGTTTGCACAAATACAATGGAATGTATTCCAACAGTGATTTTGTTTGACACAGAAGGATCATTTCAGAACCAAAGCCGTATCTCACAAGTTCGCCTGCTTCGCTGCTCCGCATCTCCTCAGGTCCCGGCAGGGTAAACTAAACTCTGCGTGAGTTGTGTGTACTGTCAGTCTGTCACTAACAGCCCGTGACCTGTGGGTCAGAGCGTGAAATTCGCCCTCCAAGGCTGTGTGACAACTCTCCCCTACCTATCCCTTTTATCTGAGGATATCAGGCTTCCTTGTCTTGTGCTGACTTAGCCCACCTGCTAGTGTGTGTGTGTGTGTGTGTGTGTGTGTGTGTGTGTGTGTGTGTGTGTGTGTGTGTGTTAGCCACCTGTCACGGCCGTCCTCCTCTTCATCTGAAAAGCTCAGGTCTGCTACCTGGCTTAGCCCCACTCCTCGTGTGCCCCCCCAATTTTTTGGGGGCTGCCTCTCGTACCTGTCGCGCTGCCGTGCTGCCTCCTCATATCGCCGCCGCTCAGCTTTCGCTGCCTCCAGCTCTGCTTTGGGGCGGCGATATTCCCCAGCCTGTGCCCAGGGTCCCTCTCTGTTCAAAATCTCCTCCCATGTCCAGGAGTCCTGTGATGATGGCCGCTGTTGTTGCTGCAGCTGTCGCCGTCTGTTACCACGCCGCTTGGTCCTTGGTTGGTGGGTGATTCTGTCACGGCCGTCCTCCTCTTCATCTGAAGAGGAGAGGCGAGAAGGATCGGAGGACCAAAATGCGGAGTGGTATGTGTTCATGATGACATTTTAAGAAAGAAAACACTGAACACTGAAACACACTATACAAAACAAAGGAAGTAAAGGTCAGAACGTGACACCACCTTACTCCGGTGCTAACCTTGTCAAGATATCCTCCACTGTTGTGCTCGTTTTCGAGGCCACCGAGCACGAGTCGTCCTTTGACTATTTAAAACTCGAAAGGGCCACTTCCCTAGATCTAGGAATCGCATCTAGGAAGGTTGTTAGCCTAGCCAGCTAGCAGCTAAGGTGTGAGATTTGGTTGCCGCCCCACTAGGCATCCCTCTTCCCTGCTATTGTTAGCACGCTACATCCCTCTTCCCTGGTATTGCTAGCACGCTGCATCCCTCTTCCCTGCTATTGTTAGCACGCTACATCCCTCTTCCCTGCTATTGTTAGCACGCTGCATCCCTCTTCCCTGCTATTGTTAGCACGCTACATCCCTCTTCCCTGCTATTGTTAGCACGCTACATCCCTCTTCCCTGCTATTGTTAGCACGCTACATCCCTCTTCCCTGCTATTGTTAGCACGCTACATCCCTCTTCCCTGCTATTGTTAGCACGCTACATCCCTCTTCCCTGCTATTGTTAGCACGCTACATCCCTCTTCCTTGGTATTGTTAGCATGCTACATCCCTCTTCCCTGGTATTTCTAGCACGCTATACATCCCTCTTCCCTGCTATTGTTAGCACGCTACATCCCTCTTCCCTGCTATTGTTAGCACGCCACATCCCTCTTCCTTGGTATTGTTAGCATGCTACATCCCTCTTCCCTGCTATTGTTAGCACGCTACATCCCTCTTCCTTGGTTTTGTTAGCACGCTACGTCCCACTGCACTGAGGATAGGAAGCTCTGTCACCACCGATAAATCCACTATAATTGAGAATTTCAAAAAGCATTTTTCTACGGCTGGCCATGCCTTCCACCTGGCTACCCCTACCCCGGTCAACAGTACTGTACCCCCCACAGCTACTCGCCTAAAACTTCCCCATTTCTCCTTCTCCTTCTAAAGGTGAAATAAATACAAACAAAT
Source organism: Oncorhynchus nerka (assembly GCF_034236695.1). Classification (NCBI taxonomy): domain Eukaryota; kingdom Metazoa; phylum Chordata; class Actinopteri; order Salmoniformes; family Salmonidae; genus Oncorhynchus; species Oncorhynchus nerka. The sequence goes on along the minus strand of NC_088417.1, from coordinate 98,150,631 downwards.
GTAAACATTTTCCAAACAAGCAGAGGCGTCACGAAAGTCAGAAATAGCAATAAATTAAATCACTTACCTTTGAAGATCTTCCTCTGTTTGCAATCCCAAGGGTCCCAGCTACATAACAAATGGTCGTTTTGTTCGAGAAAGTTATTCTTTATATCCCAAAAAAGTCAGTTTAGTTGGCGCGCTTGATTCAGTAATCCACCGGTTTGCCTCGTTCAAAATGCATACAAAGGAATCCCAAAAGTTACCAATAAACTTCGTCCAAACAAGTCAAACAACATTTCTAATCAATCCTCAGGTATGCTAATATGTAAATAAACTATACATTTTAAGACGGAGATAAATAACGAAGTAAGTCCCTCATCCACGCCCTCAAAATGAGAGCCACCTAGATAAACTACAAATTCTAAATCATTTTTCAAAAAACAAGCCTGAACCTCTTTCTAAAGACTGTTGACATCTAGTGGTAGCCCTAGGAACTGCACTCTGGGAGGTTGATTTCCCTAAAGACAGCCATTCCAATGAGTGGTGACCTAAAAATAAAAAATCTCTGGGTCAATTCTCCTCAGGTTTTTGCCTGCCATATCAGTTCTGTTATACTCACAGACATGTCTTTAACAGTGTTAGAAACTTTAGAGTGTTTTCTATCCAATACTACCAATTATATGCATATCCTAGCTTCTGGGTCTGAGTAACAGGCGGTTTACTTTGGGCACCTCGGTCATCCAAACTTCCGAATACCGCCCCCTATCCCTAAGAAGTCCATCCTGCCTGTGAAGGTGAGGGAAACGCGGCTAGCCAGCGCTGATGGCCTGGTGTTAATTAACAGATAATTTACCAGCATCCGGCGTTGTTCTCTAAACACGGGTCAGAGGAGTCATTCCGAGGCTCTGATCAAACCGAGTCAGAAGAAAGCTCTGCCTCACTACGCACAGTCCTACGTGTGGCCTTAGTTAGGCTAGATGCCCCTACTATATACCTACTATACCCGTTCTTTACAAAAGGTCCCAGTGGCTACACCATTCAACCTTCACTGGCTTTTCTCACAGAGCTTCAGAGATGCTGGACTGATCCTGGACTCGCCTCCACCACAGCTATAGGATAGTAGGACGCTATCTGCCTTGCGCGATGCAAAACAACATGGGCTGGCGGATGAATGCATAGCAGAGCTGATGCTCTCTCCAGATGAAACCCTGAAGGATGACCTCAGGGCCACAGATGACTTACAGTCACGGAAAGAGCTAGAACTTCAGACAGTTTACTTAGACCCCGAATAACTTTCTGCACGGTTCTCAAACACAAAAAAAGTCCTGATTCGATCAGACAACACAGCAACAGTGAAGGAGGATGAAGGATCAACCTTCTCTACAGGTGGGCCCAACAACTCTCCTTACTTTTGACCTACTCATTTACATTTAAGTCATTTAGCAGACGCTCTTATCCAGAGCGACTTACAAATTGGTGCTTTCACCTTATGACATCCAGTGGGTCCTTTGTTATAGCCATAGTCAATGTGCAGTGGTACCAGGTAGTAACATGGCTATATACAGGGGGTACCAGTACCGAGTCAATGTGCAGGGGTACCAGGTAGTAACATGGCTATATACAGTTGAAGTCGGAAGTTTGCATACACTTAGGTTGGAGTCATTAAAACTCGTTTTTCAACCACTCCACAAATTTCTTGTTCGCAAACTACAGTTTTGGCAAGTCGGTTAGGACATCTACTTCATGCAAGGCACAAGTAAGTTTTACAACAATTGTTTAATAACAGATTATTACACTTATAACTCACTGTATCACAATTCCAGAGGGTCAGAGGTTTACATACATTAAGTTGACTGTGCCTTTAAACAGCTTGGAAAATTCCAGAAAATGATGTCATGGCTATAGAAGCTTCTGATAGGCTAATTGACATAATTTGAGTCAATTGGAGGTGTATCTGTGGATGTATTTCAAGGCCTACCTTCAACCTCAGTGCCTCTTTGCTTGACATCATGGGAAAATCAAAAGAAATCAGCCAAGACCTCAGAAAAAAATGTGTATACCTCCACAAGTCTGGTTCATCCCTGGGAGCAATTTCCAAACGCCTGAAGGTACCACATTCATCTGTACAAACAACAGTACGCATGTATAAACACCATGGGACCACGCAACCGTAATACCTCTCAGGAAGGAGGCGCGTCTGTCTCCTAGAGATGAACGTACTTTGGTGCGAAAAGTGCAAATTAATCCCAGAACAACAACAAAGGACCCTGTGAAGATGCTGGAGGAAACAGGTACAAAAGTATCTATATCCACAGTAAAATGAGTCCTCTATCGACTTAACCTGAAAGGCCCCTCAACAAGGAAGAAGACACTGCTCCAAAACCGCCATATAAAAGCCAGACTACGGTTTGCAACTGCACATGGGGACAAAGATCGTACTTTTTAGAGAAATGTCCTTTGGTCTGATGAAACAAAAATAGAACTGTTTGGCCATAATGACCATTGTTATGTTTGGAAGAAAAAGGGGGAGGCTTGTGAGCCGAAGAACACCATCCCAAAACCGTGAAGCACCATCATGATGGCAGCATCATGTTGTGGGGGTGCTTTGCTGCAAGAGGTACTGGTGCACTTCCAAAATAGATGGCATCTTGAGGCAGGATAATGATGTGGATATATGTAGATTTATTGAAGCAACATCTCAAGACATCAGTCAGGAAGCTAATGCTTGATCGCAAATGGGTCTTCCAAATGCACAATGACCCCAAGCATACTTCCAAAGTTGTGGCAAAATAGCTTAAGGACAACAAAGTCAAGGTATTGGAGTGGCCATCACAAAGCCCTGTCCTCAATCCTATAGACAATGTGTGGGCAGAACTGAAAAAGCGTGCAAGGAGGCCTACAAACCTGACTCAGTTACACCAGCTCTGTCAGGAGGAATGGGCCAAAATTCACCCAACTTATTGTGGGAAGCTTGTGGAAGGCTACCTGAAACATTTTACCCAAGTTAAACAATTTAAAGGTCATGCTACCAAATAATAATTGAGTGTTTGTAAACTTCTGACCCACTGGGAATGTGATGAAAGAAATAAAAGCTGAAATAAATAATTATCTCTACTATTGTTCTGATATTTAACATTCTTAAAATAAAGTGATACTAACTGACCTAAGACAGGGAATTTTTACTATGAATAAACTATTTTCACATCTGGATGAAACGTGTGCCCAAAGTAAACTGCCTGTTACTCAGGCCCAGAAGCTAGAATATGCATATAATATAATTGGTAGATATGGGTAGACAACACTCATAATGTCTGTGAGTATAACAGCACTGTATAACAGCACTGATTTGGCACTGATTTGATTTCTTTGGGAACCCCTATTTATGAGGAGCCTGGTTGAAGTTCCTATGGCTTCCTCTAGATGTCAACAGTCTTTAGAAATTGGTTGATGTTTTTCTTTTGAGAAATTAGGAAGTAGTCCTGTTCTTTCCATGTGTCACTCAGATGGTGTCACGTTCGGACCTTTGTTCTTTTGTTATGTCTTTGTTTTAGTCAGGGCGTGAGTTGGGTGGGTTGCCTATGTTCTTTTTTTCTATAATTTGGGATTTTCTGTGTTCGGCCTGATATGGTTCTCAATCAGAGGCAGCTGTCAATCGTTGTCCCTGATTGAGAATCATACTTAGGTAGCCTGGTTTCTCTTTTTGAGTTGTGGGTGTTTATTTCCTGTTTAGTTTTTTTTTCATTCACTTTACGGGACTGTTCGTTTGTCGTTTGTTGTTTTGTTCAGTGTTCAGTTATTTTATTATAAAATAAAAAAGCTACGCTTTGGTCCTCACCTTCTTCCACCACAGACGATCGTTACTTATGGACTCACGCTTCACATTGTTTTTATCCGGTATTGAACACAGTGTAACCCGTCTTAAATTTGATTGATTATTTATGTTTTAGGGTACCTAAGGTTGGATTAGGAACGTTGTATGAAATGTTTGGACCAAGTTTACAGGTAACTTATTAGATACTTTGTAGGCATGTTGGGCGAGTTGAAACCGGTGTATTTCTGAATCAAATGCGCCAAATAAATTGACATTTTTTGGGACATAAAGAAGGACATTATCGAACAAAAGGACCATTTGTGATGTTTCTGGGACATTTTGGAGAGCCAACAGAAGAAGATCTTCAAAGGAAAGGCATTAATTATATCGCTATTTCTATTTACTTTTGTTGTGCACCTGCCTGGTTGAAAACTGATTTTCATGTAATTGTATGTGGGGGGTTGACCTCAGATAATCGCAAGGTGTGCTTTCGCCGTAAAGCCTTTTTGAAATCTGACACGGCGGCAAGAAGTTAAACTTTATTTTGACGTTATAACGATTGTATGTTCTATGAATTTAATATTATGAGTATTTCTGTTTTTGAATTTGACGCTCTGCAATTTCATTGTTGTCAAATCAAGCCCGTTAACGGGATTCGAGCGGGAAGAGATCACTAGGGATCCCTAAGAGGTTTTAAGTGTCAGGAATTGTGAAAAACTGAGTTTAAATGTATTTGGCTAAGGTGAATGTAAACTTCTGACTTCAATTGTATACTCTCCTCCTCTCTCTCCTTACCTACAACTCCTTTCCTCTCTTTGGACTTAAACTCCTCCTTTGTTTCTCATTTCCTCTCTTTGGACCTAAACTCCTCCTTTGTTTCTCCTTTCCTCCATCCCACCTATTCCTTACTTTTAATCTCAGGCCCTCTTGGGACTTTTGTGGCGTTCCATTCTACTTCTCCTCTCCTCTCCATTCTACCTCTCCTCTCCTCTCCTCTCCTCTCCTCTCCTCTCCATTCTACCTCTCCTCTCCTCTCCATTCTACCTCTCCTCTCCTCTCCATTCTACCTCTCCTCTCCATTCTACCTCTCCTCTCCATTCTACCTCTCCTCTCCATTCTACCTCTCCATTCTACCTCTCCTCTCCATTCTACCTCTCCTCTCCATTCTACCTCTCCTCTCCATTCTGCCTCTCCTCTCCATTCTACCTCTCCTCTCCATTCTACCTCTCCTCTCCATTCTACCTCTCCTCTCCATTCTACCTCTCCTCTCCATTCTGCCTCTCCTCTCCATTCTACCTCTCCTCTCCATTCTTCCTCTCCTCTCCATTCTACCTCTCCTCTCCATTCTACCTCTCCTCTCCATTCTGCCTCTCCTCTCCATTCTACCTCTCCTCTCCATTCTACCTCTCCTCTCCATTCTACCTCTCCTCTCCTCTCCATTCTACCTTTCCTCTCCATTCTACCTCTCCTCTCCATTCTACCTCTCCTCTCCATTCTACCTCTCCTCTCCATTCTACCTCTCCTCTCCATTCTTCCTCTACTCTCCATTCTACCTCTCCATTCTACATCTCCTCTCCATTCTACCTCTCCTCTCCATTCTAGCTCTCCTCTCCATTCTACCTCTCCTCTCCATTCTACCTCTCCTCTCCATTCTACCTCTCCTCTCCATTCTACCTCTCCTCTCCATTCTAGCTCTCCTCTCCATTCTACCTCTCCTCTCCATTCTACCTCTCCTCTCCATTCTACCTCTACCTCTCCATTCTACCTCTCCTCTCCATTCTACCTCTCCTCTCCATTCTAGCTCTCCTCTCCATTCTACCTCTCCTCTCCATTCTACATCTCCTCTCCATTCTACCGCTCCTCTCCATTCTACCTCTCCTCTCCATTCTACATCTCCTCTCCATTCTACCTCTCCTCTCCATTCTACCGCTCCTCTCCATTCTACCTCTCCTCTCCATTCTACCTCTCCTCTCCATTCTACCTCTCCTCTCCATTCTACCTCTCCTCTCCATTCTACCTCTCCTCTCCATTCCACCTCTCCCTTTGTTGTTGTTTTCCTGTGTTCTCATCTTCGTCAGAATGTATGTCCTCCTCTTGTTAGGGAGCAGGAAATATTTCCCTTCTGACTGGGAGGTATTGATTTTGGCCTGCAGCGCTGGTGACTGAGAGGGACGGGGTGGGGGTTGGGATGCAGGGTTGAGAGGTGAGATGCAGTGGCCAGCTCTGTCTCTGTATTAGTGTCATGTAATTGTCTTCCACCCACCTCCTCCTCTTCCTCTGTATTTTCACTGATGTGTCCCCTCCATCAGGAGTAAGAGACATCAACGCAGTAACACAAACACACTTTCCCCCAGTTGGACAGGGCAATACCAGGATGTAACTAACACTAGGGACTATACCAGTGGTGTAACTAACACTAGGGACTATACCAGGGGTGTAACTAACAATAGAAACTATACCAGGGGTGTAACTAACACTAGGGGCTATACCATGGGTGTAACTAACACTAGGGACTATACCAGGATGTAACTAACACTAGGGGCAATACCAGGGGTGTAACTAACACTAGGGACTATTCCAGAGGTGTAACTAACACTTGGGGCAATACCAGGGGTGTAACTAACACTAGGGACTATTCCAGGGGTGTAACTAACACTAGGGGCAATACCAGGGTGTAGTAACTAACACTAGGGACTATTCCAGGGGTGTAACTAACACTAGGGGCTATACCAGGGGTGTAACTAACACTAGGGACTATACCAGGGGTGTAACTAACACTAGGGGCAATACCAGGGGTGTAACTAACACTAGGGACTATACCATGCGTAACTAACCCTAGGAACTATACCAGGGCTGTAACTAACACTAAGGACTATTCCAGGGGTGCAACTAACACTAGGGACTATACCAGGGGTGTAACTAACACTAGGGGAAATACCAGGGGTGTAACTAACACTAGGGACTATACCAGGGGTGTAACTATCACTAGGGGAAATACCAGGGGTGTAACTAACACTAGGGACTATACCAGGGGTGTTACTAACACTAGGGGCAATACCAGGGGTGTAACTAACTCTGGGGACTATACCAGGGGTGTAACTAACACTAGGAGAAATACCAGGGGTGTAACTAACACTAGGGACTATACCAGGGGTGTTACTAACACTAGGGGCAATACCAGGGGTGTAACTAACTCTGTGGACTATACCAGGGGTGTAACTAACACTAGGGACTATACCAGGGGTGTAACTAACACTTGGGGCAATACCAGGGGTGTAACTAACACTAGGGACTATTCCAGGGGTGTAACATTTACATTACATTTAAGTCATTTAGCAGACGCTCTTATCCAGAGCGACTTACAAATTGGTGCTTTCACCTTATGACATCCAGTGGAACAGCCACTTTACAATAGTGCATCTAGGTCTTTTAAGGGGGGGGTGAGAAGGATTACTTTATCCTATCCTAGGTATTCCTTAAAGAGGTGGGGTTTCAGGTGTCTCCGGAAGGTGGTGATTGACTCCGCTGTCCTGGCGTCGTGAGGGAGTTTGTTCCACCATTGGGGGGCCAGAGCAGCGAACAGTTTTGACTGGGCTGAGCGGGAACTGTACTTCCTCAGTGGTAGGGAGGCGAGCAGGCCAGAGGTGGATGAACGCAGTGCCCTTGTTTGGGTGTAGGGCCTGATCAGAGCCTGGAGGTACTGAGGTGCCGTTCCCCTCACAGCTCCGTAGGCAAGCACCATGGTCTTGTAGCGGATGCGAGCTTCAACTGTAACTAACACTAGGGACTATTCCAGGGGTGTAACTAACACTAGGGGCAATACCAGGGGTGTAACTAACTCTGGGGACTATACCAGGGGTGTAACTAACACTAGGGACTATACCAGGGGTGTTACTAACACTAGGGGCAATACCAGGGGTGTAACTAACACTAGGGGAAATACCAGGGGTGTAACTAACACTAGGGACTATACCAGGGGTGTTACTAACACTAGGGGCAATACCAGGGGTGTAACTAACACTAGGGACTATACCAGGAGTGTAACTAACACTAGGGACTATACCAGGGGTGTAACTAACACTAGGGGCAATACCAGGGGTGTAACTAACACTAGGGGCAATACCAGGGGTGTAACTAACACTAGGGACTATACCAGTGGCGTAACTAACACTAGGGGCCATATCAGGGTGTAATTAACACTAGGGATTTCTATCATTGCTACTTGCCCCATTACATTACAGTGTGCGTCCAAATGGCATCATATTACATGTAGTGAACTACTTTTGACCTGGGCCGATTGTGCCCAATTTGACCTGGGCCGATTGAACTCAAAAGTAGTTCACTATGTAGGGGATAGTGTGCCATTTGAGACGGAAACAGAGTCATCTCTCTATGTCTGTTTTGCTCTGAGGGAAACTGGACTCATTAACTTCCTTTCACCTCCATTGTAATAGATATCTGGTGGGGAGAGCAATGTAGCAACATGGCTATGTGGTGGGGAGAGTTACGTAACAACATGGCTGTGTGGTGGGGAGAGCATGGCTGTGTGGTGGGGAGAGCTACGTAACAACATGGCTGTGTGGTGGGGAGAGTTACGTAACAACATGGCTGTGTGGTGGGGAGAGTTACGTAACAACATGGCTGTGTGGTGGGGAGAACATGGCTGTGTGGTGGGGAGAGCTACGTAACAACATGGCTGTGTGGTGGGGAGAACATGGCTGTGTGGTGGGGAAAGCTACGTAACAACATGGCTGTGTGGTGGGGAGAACATGGCTGTGTGGTGGGGAGAGCTACGTAACAACATGGCCGTGTGGTGGGGAGAGCTACGTAACAACATGGCTGTGTGGTGGGGAGAGCTACGTAACAACATGGCTGTGTGGTGGGGAGAGCTACGTAACAACATGGCTGTGTGGTGGGGAGAGCATGGCTGTGTGGTGGGGAGAGCATGGCTGTGTGGTGGGGAGAACATGGCTGTGTGGTGGGGAGAGCTACGTAACAACATGGCTGTGTGGTGGGGAGAGCTACGTAACAACATGGCTGTGTGGTGGGGAGAGTTACGTAACAACATGGCTGTGTGGTGGGGAGAGTTACGTAACAACATGGCTGTGTGGTGGGGAGAACATGGCTGTGTGGTGGGGAGAGCTACGTAACAACATGGCTGTGTGGTGGGGAGAACATGGCTGTGTGGTGGGGAAAGCTACGTAACAACATGGCTGTGTGGTGGGGAGAACATGGCTGTGTGGTGGGGAGAGCTACGTAACAACATGGCCGTGTGGTGGGGAGAGCTACGTAACAACATGGCTGTGTGGTGGGGAGAGCTACGTAACAACATGGCTGTGTGGTGGGGAGAGCTACGTAACAACATGGCTGTGTGGTGGGGAGAGCATGTCTGTGTGGTGGGGAGAGCATGGCTGTGTGGTGGGGAGAGCTACGTAACAACATGGCTGTGTGGTGGGGAGAGCATGGCTGTGTGGTGGGGAGAGCATGGCTGTGTGGTGGGGAGAGCTACGTAACAACATGGCTGTTTGGTGGGTAGAGCATGGCTGTGTGGTGGGGAGAGTTACGTAACAACATGGCTGTGTGGTGGGGAGAACATGGCTGTGTGGTGGGGAGAGCTACGTAACAACATGGCTGTGTGGTGGGGAAAGCTACGTAACAACATGGCTGTGTGGTGGGGAGAACATGGCTGTGTGGTGGGGAGAGCTACGTAACAACATGGCTGTGTGGTGGGGAGAACATGGCTGTGTGGTGGGGAGAGCATGGCTGTGTGGTGGGGAGAACATGGCTGTGTGGTGGGGAGAGTTACGTAACAACATGGCCGTGTGGTGGGGAGAGCTACGTAACAACATGGCTGTGTGGTGGGGAGAGCTACGTAACAACATGGCTGTGTGGTGGGGAGAGCTACGTAACAACATGGCTGTGTGGTGGGGAGAGCATGGCTGTGTGGTGGGGAGAGCATGGCTGTGTGGTGTGGAGAGCATGGCTGTTTGGTGGGGAGAGCATGGCTGTGTGGTGGGGAGAGCATGGCTCTTTGGTGGGGAGAGCATGGCTGTGTGGTGGGGAGAGCATGGCTGTGTGGTGGGGAGAGCTACGTAACAACATGGTGCTGGATTTGGAGACCAGGTCACATTTGTAAAATAATTCTGACCTCAATGGGACTTCCTGGACAAATTAAAGTTTAAATCAAAGCCAACACTCCTCACACTACTTTCATATTTCCTAAATACATATATATATATTAAATATCAGAAACTAACTAACTATTGAGACCAATTTTCTCCCACCGTATTCAAATATAGATGTTATAAATAAAACATAAATAAAAATGTAGAAAAGTCAGTTAATCAGTAATATCAAAATCTACCCAAATCAATAATAACATATAATTTCTCTATGATTAGAAATTCAGAATCCTGATCAAAGTTAGAGTGATTAGTGTGTATGTGTTTTAGTAGCGGAGACTAGAGATGGGTCTATGAGGAGCAGGCTTCTCAGTGGACTAATTACCTAGTTTGAGGTGAATCTTTCTGAGCTGAGGGAATGTGCACGCACACACACACATACACACACGCCCACGCACACACACACACACACAAAAATAGAGAATAAAGACTGAGGTGTGTAATTACTCTGACTGTTCGATTACAGAGGGGCATATCGGTCCTCTTTCCCCTCCCTCTCCATCTCTCCTCCCTACAGTACCTTTCATCTTCCTCCATCCCTCCTCCCTACAGTACCTTTCATCTTCCTCCATCCCTCCTCCCTACAGTACCTTTCATCTTCCTCCATCTCTCCTCCCTACAGTACCTTTCATCTTCCTCCATCCCTCCTCCCTACAGTACCTTTCATCTTCCTCCATCCCTCCTCCCTACAGTACCTTTCATCTTCATCCATCCCTCCTCCCTACAGTACCTTTCATCTTCCTCCATCTCTCCTCCCTACAGTACCTTTCATCTTCCTCCATCCCTCCCTACAGTACATTTCATCTTCCTCCACCCCTCCTCCCTACAGTACCTTTCAACTTCCTCCATCCCTCCTCCCTACAGTACCTTTCATCTTCCTCCATCCCTCCTCCCTACAGTACCTTTCATCTTCCTCCATCCCTCCCTACAGTACCTTTCATCTTCCTCCATCCCTCCTCCCTACAGTACCTTTCATCTTCCTCCATCCCTCCCTACAGTACCTTTCATCTTCCTCCATCCCTCCCTACAGTACCTTTCATCTTCCTCCATCCCTCCCTACAGTACCTTTCATCTTCCTCCATCCCTCCCTACAGTACCTTTCATCTTCCTCCATCCCTCCTCCCTACAGTACCTTTCATCTTCCTCCATCCCTCCTCCCTACAGTACCTTTCATCTTCCTCCATCCCTCCTCCCTACAGTACCTTTCATCTTCCTCCATCTCTCCTCCCTACAGTACCTTTCATCTTCCTCCATCCCTCCCCCCTACAGTACCTTTCATCTTCCTCCATCCCTCCTCCCTACAGTACCTTTCATCTTCCTCCATCCCTCCTCCCTACAGTACCTTTCATCTTCCTCCATCCCTCCCTACAGTACCTTTCATCTTCCTCCATCCCTCCCTACAGTACCTTTCATCTTCCTCCATCCCTCCTCCCTACAGTACCTTTCATCTTCCTCCATCCCTCCTCCCTACAGTACCTTTCATCTTCCTCCATCCCTCCTCCCTACAGTACCTTTCATCTTCCTCCATCCCTCCTCCCTACAGTACCTTTCATCTTCCTCCATCCCTCCTCCCTACAGTACCTTTCATTTTCCTCCATCCCTCCTCCCTACAGTACCTTTCATCTTCCTCCATCCCTCCTCCCTACAGTACCTTTCATCTTCCTCCATCCCTCCTCCCTACAGTACCTTTCATCTTCCTCCATCCCTCCTCCCTACAGTACCTTTCATCTTCCTCCATCCCTCCTCCCTACAGTACCTTTCATCTTCCTCCATCCCTCCTTCCTTCCATCCCTCCTTTCTTCCATCCCTCCTTCCTTCCATCCCTTCTTCCTTCCATCCCTCCTTCCTTCCTTCCATCCCTCCTTCCTTCCTTCCATCCCTCCTTCCTTCCAACCCTCCTTCCATCCCTCCTTCCTTCCATCCCTCCTTCCTTCCTTCCATCCCTCCATCCTTCCTTCCTTCCTTCCTTCCTTCCTTCCTTCCTTCCTTCCTTCCTTCCTTCCTTCCTTCCTTCCTTCCTTCCTTCCCTCCCTCCCTCCCTCCCTCCCTCCCTCCCTCAACCAGTCAATGCTGTATTGTTCTATAGTTCTGACAGGATGAAAATAACATTGAAGATATATAACAAGCTTCTTAATGGATCCCTCATTCCGACAGCTACCTTGCCACATCCCAAATGGCCGTCTCTATTCCCCATAATCAGAGATGGGCAACTTTGATAGGGGTGGGGGGCGGCACAAAATAATCATAAGTCAGGGGCCAAGCAACCCACACATGAAGTCAGAACCGGCCCTAACCTTTAGGGGGGCCCTAATTGAAATGTTGTCATGGTAATTCGACCATGATTACGTTTTAAAATGGTGCCTAAGACTAATTTACCAATCTAAAAAAAAAAATTTTTTTAGCTGACAAGGGCTAATTGAGTTACTGTCAGTGACTGACATAAGAGAAACTGCTGATGAACAAACACATTTGGAAATTGCAAATTGTGTATTATTCTAATGCTCAACCCTGGGGGGTGGGGGGGGGGTTGATCCGCAGACCTTCAATGGCTGCCAGTTGCACTACTCTAAACAAGAACCCCAGGGAATAAGGTCTTGCCATTGCGGACTCATCCTATCTCTGTGTGTGTGTGTGTGTGTGTGTGTGTGTGTGTGTGTGTGTGTGTGTGTGTGTGTGTGTGTGTGTGTGTGTGTGTGTGTGTGTGTTAGGTAGAGGACGTCACACTGCTTACTTAGAGAGCATCACTTCCTTCCGAGTCGGCCCATACCTGGCGTAGAAATTGTGACCTCTGCCTTGCTAGCACAGGAGGACTAGGTTTCACACAAGATACCGGTGTGAATCATTAAGGAATCAACATGAATCATGAGTCATTCACACTAAGTTTCACACAGCTACATGTGCACTTTGTAATCCTTAAGGAATCAACATGAATCATGAGTCCTTCACACTAAGTTTCACACTGCTACATGTGCACTTTGTAATCCTTAAGGAATCAACATGAATCATGAGTCATTCACACTAAGCCTAGTTGTTGTCGGAAACATATCATTTTTCTAATTTAACACAGCCTTTACAGTATGTCTTCATCAATATAATTTATTAGGTGAACGATCGTAAACACTTATACACGACTTATACACGACAGAGACACGTACGGTAGCCTACGTACGAATTACTGTACAGCACCTTGAGAGCATAGCTACAACACACAGACAGCAGGTCGCCTGGTCACCATCATCTCTCAGTCAAAACACACTAGATAACGTTGAAACATTGTTTATATTTCTATATTTCAGAGAAGAGCAGTTCTCCAGACGTAGCGTTGGCGGATCAATAGGATACTGAAAGGAGGAACGTCAGTCTGTGATTCAGCAACGAGGAAGTGTGAGAGAGATGAAGAGAGAAGGGGGGTTAGCAGAACTGAAATCTCCTTCTGTCTGGCAACACAGAAGAATATAAATATATACATACAGATACATACATATTATAAATTCATGAATTTTAAAAAAAGAATCGGATTGTAAAAATAGCATTCATGGGAGCAGGGAGCAAATTCCCAGAATGTGTAGCATTTAGGAAACAATGCAGCTAGATACATATCCCCATCATCATCGTCGTCATCATCATCATCACCATCATCATCACCAGGGGGTCCTGCCAGGGACCAGTACCGCCCTGGTCCCCAACGCGCACACACACACACACACACACACACACACACACACACACACACACACACACACACACACACACACACACACACACACACACACAATGACAGACTTCTCCATGTAAACAAACACTGTATTGGTGGGAATTCATTATACTGCATGGCAATCCTCTACTTACTACAGCCCTCAAACTCAACTCTGGACCTCGAAGCCAGTTCTCCTGTACTTTAAAAAAAATCAGCGACTGATTTAGACCTGGGACACCAGGTGTGTGCAATTAATTATCAGGTACAACAGGAAACCAGCAGGCTCTGGACCTCTAAGCATAAGATATGAGTACCCCTGCTCTAGAAGGACTCTTAATAAAGCAGTCCTTCTAAAGTTACCCATATGTACAGATCGAGAATCAGCTTCTTATTCCCCAATCCTAACCTTAACCATTAGTGGGGAAAATGCAAATCTGACCCAAGATCAGCTTCTAGGGACAACTTCACCATTTTCCTGTACGCAGCCGAGCACAGCAGGGACAGGAGCTATATTCAGGTACCAGTTTTGGATGTCTGCCTCTCTCACAGGTGAGTCACCACTCAGGTGAGATACCACTCAGGTGAGATACCACTCAGGTGAGTCACCACTCAGGTGAGATACCACCCAAGGTTAGTCACCACCCAGGTGAGATACCACTCAGGTGAGTCACCACTCAGGTGAGATACCACCCAAGGTTAGTCACCACTCAGGTGAGATACCACTCAGGTGAGTCACCACTCAGGTGAGTTACAACTCAGGTGAGTCACCACTCAGGTGAGATACCACCCAAGGTTAGTCACCACCCAAGGTTAGTCACCACCCAGGTGAGTTACCACTCAGGTGAGTCACCACTCAGGTGAGATACCACCCAGGTTAGTCACCACTCAGGTGAGATACCACCCAAGGTTAGTCACCACTCAGGTGAGATACCACCCAAGGTTAGTCACCACCCAGGTGAGATACAACTCAGGTGAGTTACCACTCAGGTAAGTTACCACCCAGGTGAGATACCACTCAGATGAGATACCACCCAGGTGAGTCACCACTCAGGTGAGTTACCACCCAGGTGAGTCACCACTCAGGTGAGTTACCACCCAGGTGAGTCACCACTCAGGTGAGAGACCACTCAGGTGAGTCACCACTCAGGTGAGATACCACCCAAGGTTAGTCACCACCCAAGGTTAGTCACCACCCAGGTGAGTTACCACTCAGGTGAGTCACCACTCAGGTGAGATACCACCCAGGTTAGTCACCACTCAGGTGAGATACCACCCAAGGTTAGTCACCACTCAGGTGAGATACCACCCAAGGTTAGTCACCACCCAGGTGAGATACAACTCAGGTGAGTTACCACTCAGGTAAGTTACCACCCAGGTGAGATACCACTCAGATGAGATACCACCCAGGTGAGTCACCACTCAGGTGAGTTACCACCCAGGTGAGTCACCACTCAGGTGAGTTACCACCCAGGTGAGTCACCACTCAGGTGAGAGACCACTCAGGTGAGTTACCACTCAGGTAAGTTACCACCCAGGTGAGATACCACTCAGATGAGATACCACCCAGGTGAGTCACCACTCAGGTGAGTTACCACCCAGGTGAGTCACCACTCAGGTGACAGACCACTCAGGTGAGTCACCACTCAGGTGAGATACCACCCAGGTTAGTCACCACTCAGGTGAGATACCACCCAAGGTTAGTCACCACTCAGGTGAGATACCACCCAAGGTTAGTCACCACCCAGGTGAGATACAACTCAGGTGAGTCACCACTCAGGTGAGATACCACCCAAGGTTAGTCACCACTCAGGTGAGTCACCACTCAGGTGAGATACCACTCAAGGTTAGTCACCACCCAGGTGAGATACAACTCAGGTGAGTCACCACTCAGGTGAGATACCACCCAAGGTTAGTCACCACCCAGGTGAGTTACCACCCAGGTGAGTCACCACTCAGGTGAGATACAACTCAGGTGAGTCACCACTCAGGTGAGATACCACCCAAGGTTAGTCACCACCTAGGTGAGTTACCACCCAGGTGAGTCACCACCCAGGTGAGATACAACTCAGGTGAGTTACCACTCAGGTAAGTTACCACCCAGGTGAGATACCACTCAGATGAGATACCACACAGGTGAGTCACCACTCAGGTGAGATACCACTCAGGTGAGTCACCACGCAGGTGAGATACAACTCAGGTGAGTCACCACTCAGGTGAGATACCACCCAAGGTTAGTCACCACTCAGGTGAGATACCACCCAAGGTTAGTCACCAGCCAGGTGAGTTACCACCCAGGTTAGTCACCACCCAGGTGAGTTACCACACAGGTGAGTCACCACTCAGGTGAGATACCACTCAGGTGAGTCACCACCCAGGTGAGATACAACTCAGGTGAGTCACCACTCAGGTGAGATACCACCCAAGGTGAGTCACCACTCAGGTGAGATACCACCCAAGGTTAGTCACCACCCAGGTGAGTTACCACCCAGGTTAGTCACCACCCAGGTGAGTTACCACCCAGGTGAGTCACCACTCAGGTGAGTCACAACTCAGGTGAGATACAACTCAGGTGAGTCACCACTCAGGTGAGATAACACCCAAGGTTAGTCACCACCCAGGTGAGTTACCACCCAGGTTAGTCACCACCCAAGGTTAGTCACCACCCAGGTGAGTTACCACCCAGGTGAGTCACCACTCAGGTGAGATACAACTCAGGTGAGTCACCACTCAGGTGAGATACCACCCAAGGTTAGTCACCACCCAGGTGAGATACAACTCAGGTGAGTCACCACTCAGGTGAGATACCACCCAAGGTTAGTCACCACTCAGGTGAGTCACCACTCAGGTGAGATACCACTCAAGGTTAGTCACCACCCAGGTGAGATACAACTCAGGTGAGTCACCACTCAGGTGAGATACCACCCAAGGTTAGTCACCACCCAGGTGAGTTACCACCCAGGTGAGTCACCACTCAGGTGAGATACAACTCAGGTGAGTCACCACTCAGGTGAGATACCACCCAAGGTTAGTCACCACCTAGGTGAGTTACCACCCAGGTGAGTCACCACCCAGGTGAGATACAACTCAGGTGAGTTACCACTCAGGTAAGTTACCACCCAGGTGAGATACCACTCAGATGAGATACCACACAGGTGAGTCACCACTCAGGTGAGATACCACTCAGGTGAGTCACCACGCAGGTGAGATACAACTCAGGTGAGTCACCACTCAGGTGAGATACCACCCAAGGTTAGTCACCACTCAGGTGAGATACCACCCAAGGTTAGTCACCAGCCAGGTGAGTTACCACCCAGGTTAGTCACCACCCAGGTGAGTTACCACACAGGTGAGTCACCACTCAGGTGAGATACCACTCAGGTGAGTCACCACCCAGGTGAGATACAACTCAGGTGAGTCACCACTCAGGTGAGATACCACCCAAGGTGAGTCACCACTCAGGTGAGATACCACCCAAGGTTAGTCACCACCCAGGTGAGTTACCACCCAGGTTAGTCACCACCCAGGTGAGTTACCACCCAGGTGAGTCACCACTCAGGTGAGTCACAACTCAGGTGAGATACAACTCAGGTGAGTCACCACTCAGGTGAGATAACACCCAAGGTTAGTCACCACCCAGGTGAGTTACCACCCAGGTTAGTCACCACCCAAGGTTAGTCACCACCCAGGTGAGTTACCACCCAGGTGAGTCACCACTCAGGTGAGATACAACTCAGGTGAGTCACCACTCAGGTGAGATACCACCCAAGGTTAGTCACCACCTAGGTGAGTTACCACCCAGGTGAGTCACCACCCAGGTGAGATACAACTCAGGTGAGTTACCACTCAGGTAAGTTACCACCCAGGTGAGATACCACTCAGATGAGATACCACCCAGGTGAGTCACCACTCAGGTGAGTCACCACTCAGGTGAGATACCACCCAGGTTAGTCACCACTCAGGTGAGATACCACCCAAGGTTAGTCACCACTCAGGTGAGATACCACCCAAGGTTAGTCACCACCCAGGTGAGATACAACTCAGGTGAGTTACCACTCAGGTAAGTTACCACCCAGGTGAGATACCACTCAGATGAGATACCACCCAGGTGAGTCACCACTCAGGTGAGTTACCACCCAGGTGAGTCACCACTCAGGTGAGTTACCACCCAGGTGAGTCACCACTCAGGTGAGAGACCACTCAGGTGAGTTACCACTCAGGTAAGTTACCACCCAGGTGAGATACCACTCAGATGAGATACCACCCAGGTGAGTCACCACTCAGGTGAGTTACCACCCAGGTGAGTCACCACTCAGGTGAGAGACCACTCAGGTGAGTCACCACTCAGGTGAGATACCACCCAGGTTAGTCACCACTCAGGTGAGATACCACCCAAGGTTAGTCACCACTCAGGTGAGATACCACCCAAGGTTAGTCACCACCCAGGTGAGATACAACTCAGGTGAGTCACCACTCAGGTGAGATACCACCCAAGGTTAGTCACCACTCAGGTGAGTCACCACTCAGGTGAGATACCACTCAAGGTTAGTCACCACCCAGGTGAGATACAACTCAGGTGAGTCACCACTCAGGTGAGATACCACCCAAGGTTAGTCACCACCCAGGTGAGTTACCACCCAGGTGAGTCACCACTCAGGTGAGATACAACTCAGGTGAGTCACCACTCAGGTGAGATACCACCCAAGGTTAGTCACCACCTAGGTGAGTTACCACCCAGGTGAGTCACCACCCAGGTGAGATACAACTCAGGTGAGTTACCACTCAGGTAAGTTACCACCCAGGTGAGATACCACTCAGATGAGATACCACTCAGGTGAGTCACCACGCAGGTGAGATACAACTCAGGTGAGTCACCACTCAGGTGAGATACCACCCAAGGTTAGTCACCACTCAGGTGAGATACCACCCAAGGTTAGTCACCAGCCAGGTGAGTTACCACCCAGGTTAGTCACCACCCAGGTGAGTTACCACACAGGTGAGTCACCACTCAGGTGAGATACCACTCAGGTGAGTCACCACCCAGGTGAGATACAACTCAGGTGAGTCACCACTCAGGTGAGATACCACCCAAGGTGAGTCACCACTCAGGTGAGATACCACCCAAGGTTAGTCACCACCCAGGTGAGTTACCACCCAGGTTAGTCACCACCCAGGTGAGTTACCACCCAGGTGAGTCACCACTCAGGTGAGTCACCACTCAGGTGAGATACAACTCAGGTGAGTCACCACTCAGGTGAGATACCACCCAAGGTTAGTCACCACCCAGGTGAGTTACCACCCAGGTTAGTCACCACCCAAGGTTAGTCACCACCCAGGTGAGTTACCACCCAGGTGAGTCACCACTCAGGTGAGATACAACTCAGGTGAGTCACCACTCAGGTGAGATACCACCCAAGGTTAGTCACCACCTAGGTGAGTTACCACCCAGGTGAGTCACCACCCAGGTGAGATACAACTCAGGTGAGTTACCACTCAGGTAAGTTACCACCCAGGTGAGATACCACTCAGATGAGATACCACCCAGGTGAGTCACCACTCAGGTGAGATACCACTCAGGTGAGTCACCACCCAGGTGAGATACAACTCAGGTGAGTCACCACTCAGGTGAGATACCACCCAAGTTTAGTCACCACTCAGGTGAGATACCACCCAAGGTTAGTCACCACCCAGGTGAGTTACCACCCAGGTTAGTCACCACCCAGGTGAGTTACCACACAGGTGAGTCACCACTCAGGTGAGATACCACTCAGGTGAGTCACCACCCAGGTGAGATACAACTCAGGTGAGTCACCACTCAGGTGAGATACCACCCAAGGTGAGTCACCACTCAGGTGAGATACCACCCAAGGTTAGTCACCACCCAGGTGAGTTACCACCCAGGTTAGTCACCACCCAGGTGAGTTACCACCCAGGTGAGTCACCACTCAGGTGAGATACAACTCAGGTGAGTCACCACTCAGGTGAGATACCACCCAAGGTTAGTCACCACCCAGGTGAGTTACCACCCAGGTGAGTCACCACCCAGGTGAGATACAACTCAGGTGAGATACAACTCAGGTGAGTCACCACTCAGGTGAGATACCACTCAGGTGAGTCACCACTCAGGTGAGATACCACTCAGGTGAGAGACCACTCAGGTGAGAGACCACTCAGGTGAGTCACCACTCAGGTGAGATACCAACCCAAGGTTAGTCACCACTCAGGTGAGATACCACCCAAGGTCAGTCACCACTCAGGTGAGTCACCACTCAGGTGAGATACCACTCAGGTGAGTCACCACCCAGGTGAGATACAACTCAGGTGAGTCACCACTCAGGTGAGATACCACCCAAGGTGAGTCACCACTCAGGTGAGATACCACCCAAGGTTAGTCACCACCCAGGTGAGTTACCACCCAGGTTAGTCACCACCCAGGTGAGTTACCACCCAGGTGAGTCACCACTCAGGTGAGTCACCACTCAGGTGAGATACAACTCAGGTGAGTCACCACTCAGGTGAGATACCACCCAAGGTTAGTCACCACCCAGGTGAGTTACCACCCAGGTTAGTCACCACGCAAGGTTAGTCACCACCCAGGTGAGTTACCACCCAGGTGAGTCACCACTCAGGTGAGATACAACTCAGGTGAGTCACCACTCAGGTGAGATACCACCCAAGGTTAGTCACCACCTAGGTGAGTTACCACCCAGGTGAGTCACCACCCAGGTGAGATACAACTCAGGTGAGTTACCACTCAGGTAAGTTACCACCCAGGTGAGATACCACTCAGATGAGATACCACCCAGGTGAGTCACCACTCAGGTGAGATACCACTCAGGTGAGTCACCACGCAGGTGAGATACAACTCAGGTGAGTCACCACCCAGGTGAGATACCACACAAGGTTAGTCACCACTCAGGTGAGATACCACCCAAGGTTAGTTACCACCCAGGTTAGTCACCACCCAGGTGAGTTACCACACAGGTGAGTCACCACTCAGGTGAGATACCACTCAGGTGAGTCACCACGCAGGTGAGATACAACTCAGGTGAGTCACCACCCAGGTGAGATACCACACAAGGTTAGTCACCACTCAGGTGAGATACCACCCAAGGTTAGTTACCACCCAGGTTAGTCACCACCCAGGTGAGTTACCACACAGGTGAGTCACCACTCAGGTGAGATACCACTCAGGTGAGTCACCACCCAGGTGAGATACAACTCAGGTGAGTCACCACTCAGGTGAGATACCACCCAAGGTGAGTCACCACTCAGGTGAGATACCACCCAAGGTTAGTCACCACCCAGGTGAGTTACCACCCAGGTTAGTCACCACCCAGGTGAGTTACCACCCAGGTGAGTCACCACTCAGGTGAGATACAACTCAGGTGAGTCACCACTCAGGTGAGATACCACCCAAGGTTAGTCACCACCCAGGTGAGTTACCACCCAGGTGAGTCACCACCCAGGTGAGATACAACTCAGGTGAGTTACCACCCAGGTGAGTCACCACCCAGGTGAGATACCACCCAGGTGAGTCACCACCCAGGTAAGTTACCACCCAGGTGGGATACCACTCAGATGAGATACCACCCAGGTGAGTCACCACCCAGGTGAGATACAACTCAGGTGAGTTACCACTCAGGTAAGTTACCACCCAGGTGAGATACCACTCAGATGAGATACCACCCAGGTGAGTCACCACTCAGGTGAGATACCACTCAGGTGAGTCACCACCCAGGTGAGATACAACTCAGGTGAGTCACCACTCAGGTGAGATACCACCCAAGTTTAGTCACCACTCAGGTGAGATACCACCCAAGGTTAGTCACCACCCAGGTGAGTTACCACCCAGGTTAGTCACCACCCAGGTGAGTTACCACACAGGTGAGTCACCACTCAGGTGAGATACCACTCAGGTGAGTCACCACCCAGGTGAGATACAACTCAGGTGAGTCACCACTCAGGTGAGATACCACCCAAGGTGAGTCACCACTCAGGTGAGATACCACCCAAGGTTAGTCACCACCCAGGTGAGTTACCACCCAGGTTAGTCACCACCCAGGTGAGTTACCACCCAGGTGAGTCACCACTCAGGTGAGATACAACTCAGGTGAGTCACCACTCAGGTGAGATACCACCCAAGGTTAGTCACCACCCAGGTGAGTTACCACCCAGGTGAGTCACCACCCAGGTGAGATACAACTCAGGTGAGATACAACTCAGGTGAGTCACCACTCAGGTGAGATACCACTCAGGTGAGTCACCACTCAGGTGAGATACCACTCAGGTGAGAGACCACTCAGGTGAGAGACCACTCAGGTGAGTCACCACTCAGGTGAGATACCAACCCAAGGTTAGTCACCACTCAGGTGAGATACCACCCAAGGTCAGTCACCACCAGGTGAGTCACCACTCAGGTGAGATACCACTCAGGTGAGTCACCACCCAGGTGAGATACAACTCAGGTGAGTCACCACTCAGGTGAGATACCACCCAAGGTGAGTCACCACTCAGGTGAGATACCATACCACCCAAGGTTAGTCACCACCCAGGTGAGTTACCACCCAGGTTAGTCACCACCCAGGTGAGTTACCACCCAGGTGAGTCACCACTCAGGTGAGTCACCACTCAGGTGAGATACAACTCAGGTGAGTCACCACTCAGGTGAGATACCACCCAAGGTTAGTCACCACCCAGGTGAGTTACCACCCAGGTTAGTCACCACGCAAGGTTAGTCACCACCCAGGTGAGTTACCACCCAGGTGAGTCACCACTCAGGTGAGATACAACTCAGGTGAGTCACCACTCAGGTGAGATACCACCCAAGGTTAGTCACCACCTAGGTGAGTTACCACCCAGGTGAGTCACCACCCAGGTGAGATACAACTCAGGTGAGTTACCACTCAGGTAAGTTACCACCCAGGTGAGATACCACTCAGATGAGATACCACCCAGGTGAGTCACCACTCAGGTGAGATACCACTCAGGTGAGTCACCACGCAGGTGAGATACAACTCAGGTGAGTCACCACCCAGGTGAGATACCACACAAGGTTAGTCACCACTCAGGTGAGATACCACCCAAGGTTAGTTACCACCCAGGTTAGTCACCACCCAGGTGAGTTACCACACAGGTGAGTCACCACTCAGGTGAGATACCACTCAGGTGAGTCACCACGCAGGTGAGATACACTCAGGTGAGTCACCACCCAGGTGAGATACCACACAAGGTTAGTCACCACTCAGGTGAGATACCACCCAGGTTAGTTACCACCCAGGTTAGTCACCACCCAGGTGAGTTACCACACAGGTGAGTCACCACTCAGGTGAGATACCACTCAGGTGAGTCACCACCCAGGTGAGATACAACTCAGGTGAGTCACCACTCAGGTGAGATACCACCCAAGGTGAGTCACCACTCAGGTGAGATACCACCCAAGGTTAGTCACCACCCAGGTGAGTTACCACCCAGGTTAGTCACCACCCAGGTGAGTTACCACCCAGGTGAGTCACCACTCAGGTGAGATACAACTCAGGTGAGTCACCACTCAGGTGAGATACCACCCAAGGTTAGTCACCACCCAGGTGAGTTACCACCCAGGTGAGTCACCACCCAGGTGAGATACAACTCAGGTGAGTTACCACCCACACCCAGGTGAGTCACCACCCAGGTGAGATACCACCCAGGTGAGTCACCACCCAGGTAAGTTACCACCCAGGTGGGATACCACTCAGATGAGATACCACCCAGGTGAGTCACCACTCAGGTGAGATACCACTCAGGTGAGTCACCACCCAGGTGAGATACAACTCAGGTGAGTCACCACTCAGGTGAGATACCACTCAGGTGAGTCACCACTCAGGTGAGATACCACTCAGGTGAGAGACCACTCAGGTGAGAGACCACTCAGGTGAGTCACCACTCAGGTGAGATACCACCCAAGGTTAGTCACCACTCAGGTGAGATACCACCCAAGGTCAGTCACCACTCAGGTGAGAGACCACTCAGGTGAGTCACCACTCAGGTGAGATACCACCCAGGTTAGTCACCACTCAGGTGAGATACCACCCAAGGTTAGTCACCACTCAGGTGAGATACCACCCAAGGTGAGTCACCACCCAGGTGAGATACAACTCAGGTGAGTCACCACCAGGTGAGATACCACCAGGTGAGTCACCACTCAGGTGAGTCACCACTCAGGTGAGATACCACTCAAGGTTAGTCACCACCCAGGTGAGATACAACCAGGTGAGTCACCACCAGGTGAGATACCACCCAAGTCACCACCCAGGTGAGTTACCACCCAGGTGAGTGGTGAGTCACCACTCAGGTGAGATACCACCCAAGGTTAGTCACCACCTAGGTGAGTTACCACCCAGGTGAGTCACCACCCAGGTGAGATACCACCCAGGTGAGTCCACCAGGTAAGTTACCACCCAGGTGAGATACCACCAGATGAGATACCACCCAGGTGAGTCACCACTCAACTCAGGTGAGTCACCACTCAGGTGAGATACCACTCAGGTGAGTCACCACTCAGGTGAGATACCACCAGGTCAGGTTAGTCACCACCCAGGTGAGATACCACCCAGGTTAGTCACCACTCAGGTGAGTCACCACCCAGGTGAGATAGGTGAGTCACCACTCAGGTGAGATACCACCCAGGTTAGTCACCACTCAGGTGAGTCACAACCAGGTGAGTCACCACCCCACCCAGGTGAGTCACCACCCAGGTGAGATCACACACCAGGTGAGATACCACCCAAGGTGAGTCACCACCAGGTGAGATACCACCCAAGGTTAGTCACCACCAGGTGAGTCACCACCAGGTGAGTCCCACCCAGGTGAGTACCAGGTGAGTCACCACTCAGGTGAGATCACCACTCAGGTGAGATACACCACTTAGTCACCACCAGGTGAGTTACCACCCAGGTTAGTCACCACCCAGGTGAGATGAGTCACCACTCAGGTGAGTCACCACTCAGGTGAGATACAACTCAGGTGAGTCACCACTCAGGTGAGATACCACCCAGGTGAGTCACCACTCAGGTGAGATACCACCCAAGGTGAGTCACCACCCAGGTGAGATAGTCAACCAGGTGAGTTACCACTCCAGGTTTAGTCACCACCCAGGTGAGATACCACACCACTCAGGTGAGATACCACCCAGGTGAGTCACCACTCAGGTGAGATACCACTCAGGTGAGTCACCACCCAGGTGAGATACCACAGGTGAGTCACCACTCAGGTGAGATACCACCCAAGGTTAGTCACCACTCAGGTGAGATACCACCAAGGTTAGTCACCACCCAGGTGAGACCACCCAGGTAGTCACCACCCAGGTGAGTTACCACAGGTGAGTCACCACTCCAGGTGAGATACACACAGGTGAGTCACCACTCAGGTGAGATACCACTCAGGTGAGTCACCACTCAGGTGAGATACCACCCACTTAGTCACCACCCAGGTGAGTCACCACACCACTCAGGTGAGATACCACACCACTCAGGTGAGATACCACCCAAGTCACCACCCAGGTGAGTTACCACCCAGGTTCACCACCCAGGTGAGTCACACCACCCAGGTGAGTTACCACCCAGGTGAGATCACCACCACTCAGGTGAGATACAACTCAGGTGAGTCACCACTCAGGTGAGATACCACCCACCAGGAGATTAGGTGAGTCACCACCCAGGTGAGATACAACTACACCACCAGGTGAGATACCACCCAAGGTTAGTCCACCCACAGGTGAGTTACCACCCAGGTGAGTCACCACTCAGGTGAGATACAACTCAGGTGAGTCACCACCAGGTGAGATACCACCCAGGTTAGTCACCACCTAGGTGAGTTACCACCCAGGTGAGTCACCACCCAGGTGAGTCACCACTCAGGTGAGATACCACCCAGGTTAACCACCTAGGTTACCACCCAGGTGAGTCACCACCAGATGAGATACCACCAGGTGAGTCACCACTCAGGTGAGATACCACTCAGGTGAGTCACCACCAGGTGAGATACAACTCAGGTGAGTCACCACCCAGGTGAGATACCACCCAAGGTGAGTCACCACTCAGGTGAGATACCACCCAAGGTTAGTCACCACCCAGGTTAGTCACCACACCCAGGTGAGTTACCACCACAGGTCACCACCCAGGTGAGATACCACTCAGGTGAGTCACCACGCACAACTCACCACTCAGGTGAGTCACCACTCAGGTGAGATACCACCCAAGGTTAGTTACCACCCAGGTTAGTCACCACCCAGGTGAGTTACCACACAGGTGAGTCACCACTCCAGGTGAGATACCACTCAGGTGAGTCACCACCCAGGTGAGTCACCACTCCAGGTGAGATACCACCCAGGTGAGTCACCACCAGGTGAGATACCACCCAGGTTAGTCACCACCCAGGTGAGTACCACCCAGGTTAGTCACCACCCAGGTGAGTACCACCCAGGTGAGTCACCACTCAGGTGAGATACAACTCAGGTGAGTCACCACTCAGGTGAGATACCACCCAGGTGTTAGTCACCACCCAGGTGAGATACCACCCAGGTGAGTCACCACCCAGGTGAGATACCACTCAGGTGAGTCACCACCCAGGTACCACCCAGGTGGGAGTCAGGTGAGATACCACTCCAGGTGAGTACCACCCAGGTGAGTCACCACCCAGGTGAGACCACCAGGTGAGTCACCACCAGGTAGATACCACCAGGTGAGAGACCACCACCCAGGTGAGTCACCACTCAGGTGAGATACCACCAGGTGAGTCACCACCCAGGTGAGATACACCACCCAGGTGAGTCACCACTCAGGTGAGATACCACCCAGGTCAGGTGAGTCACCACTCAGGTGAGATACCACTCAGGTGAGATAGAGACCACCCAGGTGAGTCACCACCCAGGTGAGATACAACCAGGTGAGTCACCACCAGGTGAGATACCACCCAGGTGAGTCACCACTCAGGTGAGATACCACTCAGGTGAGATACCACCCAAGACCACCCAGGTGAGATACCACCCAGGTGAGATCACCACTCAGGTGAGATACCACCCAAGGTGAGTCACCACCCAGGTGAGATAACAGGTGAGTCACCACTACCACCCAGGTGAGTCACCACCCAGGTGAGATACCACTCAGGTGAGTCACCACTCAGGTGAGAGACCACTCAGGTGAGTCACCACTCAGGTGAGTCACCACTCAGGTGAGATACCACCCAGGTGAGTCACCACCCAGGTGAGATACCACTCAGGTGAGATACCACCCAAGGTTAGTCAGGTGAGTCACCACTCAGGTGAGATACCACCCAGGTGAGTCACCACCCAGGTGAGATACCACCCAAGGTTTACCACCCAGGTGAGTCACCACCAGGTGAGATACCACTCAGATACCCCAGGTGACCACCCAGGTGAGTCACCACTCAGGTGAGATACCACCCAGGTGAGTCACCACCCAGGTGAGATACCACCCAAGGTTAGTCACCACCCAGGTGAGATACCACCCAAGGTTAGTCACCACCACCCAGGTTAGTCACCACTCAGGTGAGATACCACCCTTAGTCAGGTGAGTTACCACCACCCAAGGTTAGTCACCACCCAGGTGAGATACACTCAGGTGAGTTACCACTCAGGTGAGGTGAGATACCACTCAGGTGAGTTACCACTCAGGTGAGTTACCACCCAGGTGAGTCACCACCCAGGTGAGATACCACCCAGGTGAGTCACCACCCAGGTAAGTTACCACCCAGGTGAGATACCACTCAGATGAGATACCACCCAGGTGAGTCACCACTCAGGTGAGATACCACTCAGGTGAGTCACCACCCAGGTGAGATACAACTCAGGTGAGTCACCACTCAGGTGAGATACCACTCAGGTGAGAGATCACTCAGGTGAGTCACCACTCAGGTGAGATACCACCCAAGGTTAGTCACCACTCAGGTGAGATACCACCCAAGGTCAGTCACCACTCAGGTGAGTCACCACTCAGGTGAGATACCACCCAAGGTTAGTCACCACCCAGGTGAGTTACCACCCAGGTGAGTCACCACTCAGGTGAGATACCACTCAGGTGAGTCACAACTCAGGTGAGATACCACTCAGGTGAGAGACCACTCAGGTGAGTCACCACTCAGGTGAGATACCACCCAGGTTAGTCACCACCCAGGTGAGATACCACCCAAGGTTAGTCACCACTCAGGTGAGATACCACCCAAGGTTAGTCACCACTCAGGTGAGATACCACCCAGGTTAGTCACCACCCAGGTGAGATACCACCCAAGGTTAGTCACCACTCAGGTGAGATACCACCCAAGGTTAGTCACCACCCAGGTGAGATACAACTCAGGTGAGTTACCACTCAGGTAAGTTACCACCCAGGTGAGATACCACTCAGGTGAGATACCACTCAGGTGAGTTACCACTCAGGTGAGTTACCACCCAGGTGAGTCACCACTCAGGTGAGATAACACTCAGGTGAGTCACCACTCAGGTGAGTTACCACCCAGGTGAGTCACCACTCAGGTGAGATAACACTCAGGTGAGTTACCACCCAGGTGAGTCACCACTCAGGTGAGATAACACTCAGGTGAGATACCACTCAGGTGAGTCACCACTCAGATGAGATACCACCCAGGTTAGTCACCACTCAGGTGAGATACCACCCAAGGTTAGTCACCACTCAGGTGAGATACAACTCAGGTGAGTTACCACTCAGGTAAGTTACCACCCAGGTGAGATACCACTCAGGTGAGATACCACTCAGGTGAGTTACCACCCAGGTGAGTCACCACCCAGGTGAGTCACCACTCAGGTGAGATAACACTCAGGTGAGTTACCACCCAGGTGAGTCACCACTCAGGTGAGATAACACTCAGGTGAGATATCACCCAGGTTAGTCACCACTCAGGTTAGTCACCACTCAGGTGAGATACCACCCAAGTTAGTCACCACTCAGGAAGAGTCACCACACTGGTGAGTTACCAATCTGGTGAGTTACCACACAGGTGAATCACCACCCAGGTTAATTACCACCCAGGTTAGTTGCCACACAGGTTAATTACCACACAGATGAATTACCACACAGGTTAGTTACCAATCTGGTGAGTTACCACACAGGTGAATCACCACCCAGGTTAATTACCACCCAGGTTAGTTGCCACACAGGTTAGTTCCCACACAGGTTAGTTACCACACAGGTGAGTCACCACCCTTGTGAGGCACCACCCTTGTGAGTTACCACCCAGGTTAGTTACCACACAGGTTAGTCACCACCCAGGTGAGTTACAACCCAGGTAAGTTACCACATATGTTAGTTATCAACCAGGTGGGGTCAACACTCAGGTGAGTTACCACCCAGGTGAGTTACCACCCAGGTGAGTCACCACCCAGGTGAGTTACCACCCATGTGAGTTACCACACAGGTGAGTTACCTCCCAATTTAATTACCACCCAGGTGAGTTACCACCCAGTTTAATTACCACCCAGGTGAGTTACCACCCAGTTTAATTACCACCCTGGTTAGTTACCACCCATGTGAGTTACCACCCAGACAAGTTACCACCCATGTGAGTTACCACACAGGTGAGTTACCTCCCAGTTTAATTACCACCCAGGTGAGTTACCACCCAGTTTAATTACCACCCAGGTGAGTTACCACCCAGTTTAATTACCACCCAGGTGAGTTACCACCCAGTTTAATTACCACCCTGGTTAGTTACCACCCATGTGAGTTACCACCCAGGCAAGTTACCACCCATGTGAGTTACCACCCAGGTGAGTTACCACCCAGGTGAGTTACCACCCAGGTTAATTACCACCCTGGTTAGTTACCACCCATGTTAGTTACCACCCAGGTTATACACCACCCACGGCAACTCTAAACTTCAGACCAGTGCTCAGGAGCAGGAATAAAGACAACAGAGATAGCAGCTCTGTTTCATAAAGCATTATTATAACAGGGGAGATCCCCCAAGGTGACATTGAGATGTCCCATTCATCTTGTTTTGATATAATAACATAACATAATGTAGGCCTGGAAGTCTGAAATAAAAACAGAACCCAAGGCTGAGATGAAATCACTGCCAGTCAAACTCGTACCTCTCCTTCTTCCTGACTTACTTGCCTCTCTTTCAATCTTTCTTTTTTTTCCTCGCTGAGAAACTGCCAAAAACACATTTTCTGAAGCTATTACAGTGGACAGAGGAGAAAGAGATTAAGATATTGCAAGGTTGCTTGACTGGAGGGAAGTAAGTCAAGGCCTTTTAAATGTTGTCTGACAAGATTGTGGAAAAATGTACTTTTTTTGTGGGGAGAACTTGTGAAAAGCTTTGACACGCTTGGGCTTGCAGGTGTTCTCTGGTGTTAGAAGGTTTTACACGGCTAATGAAAGGAACTTGACAGGAGCAGAGATGAGGAGCTGGAGAAGAGAGGAGGAGCTGGAGAGGAGATGAGGAGCTGGAGAGGAGAGGAGGAGCTGGAAGAGGAGAGGAGGAGCTGGAGAGGAGAGGAGGAGCTGGAGAGGAGAGGAGGAGCTGGAGAGGAGAGGAGGAGCTGGAGAG
This sequence comes from Oncorhynchus nerka, assembly GCF_034236695.1. Classification (NCBI taxonomy): domain Eukaryota; kingdom Metazoa; phylum Chordata; class Actinopteri; order Salmoniformes; family Salmonidae; genus Oncorhynchus; species Oncorhynchus nerka. The sequence continues at coordinate 98,120,399 of NC_088417.1, read as the reverse complement.
GAGAGGAGGAGCTGGAGAGGAGATGAGGAGCTGGAGAGGAGAGGAGGAGCTGGAGAGGAGGAGGAGCTGGAGAGGAGAGGAGGAGCTGGAGAGGAGAGGAGGAGCTGGAGAGGAGATGGAGGAGCTGGAGAGGAGGAGCTGGAGAGGAGAGGAGGAGCTGGAGAGGAGATGAGGAGCTGGAGAGGAGGAGCTGGAGAGGAGAGGAGGAGCTGGAGAGGAGAGGAGGAGCTGGAGAGGAGGAGAGGAGGAGCTGGAGAGGAGAGGAGGAGCTGGAGAGGAGAGGAGGAGCTGGAGAGGAGAGGAGGAGCTGGAGAGGAGAGGAGGAGCTGGAGAGGAGAGGAGGAGCTGGAGAGGAGATGAGGAGCTGGAGAGGAGAGGAGTGGGCAGGAGGTCCAGCAGCAGCAGAGCAGGGAACTCACAGGGACCCTAACAACACTCGTAGCCTGCTGCCATCCATTGACTAAATATATATATATATATATAATAGCTGATAATGGGCCTCTGTACGTCTATGTAGATATTCCATAAAAAAATCTGCCGTTTCCAGCTACAGTCATTTACAACATTACCAATGTCTACACTGTATTTATTTATGATCAATTTGATGTTATTTTAATGGACAAAAAATGTGCTTTTCTTTCAAAAACAAGGACATTTCTAAGTGACCACAAACTTTTGAACAGTAGTGCATATAGTCAGAAGTTTACATGCACATTAGCCAAATACATTAAAACTCAGTTTTTCACAATTCCTGACAATTAATCCTAGTAAAAATTCCCTGTCTTAGGTCAGTTAGGATCATCACTTTAATTTTAAGAATGTGAAATGTCAGAATAATAGAATAATAGTAGAGCTTTTATTTCTTTCATCACAATCCCAGTGGGTCAGAAGTTTAAATACACTCAATTACTATTTGGTAGCATTGCCTTTAAATTGTTTAACTTGGGTCAAACGTTTCGGGTAGCCTTCCACAAGCTTCCCACAATAAGTTGGTTGAATTTTGGCCCATTCCTCCTGACAGAGCTGGTGTAAGGTTTGTAGGCCTCCTGAGTCAGGTTTGTAGGCCTCCTTGCTCGCACATGCTTTTTCAGTTCTACCCACAACATTTCTGTAGGATTGAGGTCAGGGCTTGTGTTGGCCATTCCAATACCTTGACTTTGTTGTCCTTAATCCATTTTGCCACAACTTTGGAAGTATGCTTGGGTCAAAGCATCCTTCACTCATGCTGCCAAACATACCCTTGTAAAACTGACCATCCTACCAATCCTCGACTTTGGCGATGTCATTTACAAAATAGCCTCCAATACCCTACTCAACAAATTGGATGCAGTCTATCACAGTGCAATCCGTTTTGTCACCAAAGCCCCATATACTACCGACCATTGCGACCTGTACGGTCTCGTTGGCTGGCCCTCGCTTCATACTCGTCGCCAAACCCACTGGCTCCATGTCATCTACAAGACCCTGCTAGGTAAAGTCCCCCCTTAGCTCAGCTCGCTGGTCACCATAGCATCTCCCACCTGTAGCACACGCTCCAGCAGGTATATCTCTCTAGTCACCCCCAAAACCAATTCTTTCTTTGGCCGCCTCTCCTTCCAGTTCTCTGCTGCCAATGACTGGAACGAACTACAAAAATCTCTGAAACTGGAAACACTTATCTCCCTCACTAGCTTTAAGCACCAACTGTCAGAGCATCTTACAGATTACTGCACCTGTACATAGCCCACCTATAATTTAGCCCAAACAACTACCTCTTTCCCAACTGTATTTAATTTATTTATTTATTTTGCTCCTTTGCACCCCATTATTTTTATTTCTACTTTGCACATTCTTCCATTGCAAAACTACCATTCCAGTGTTTTACTTGCTATATTGTATTTACTTTGCCACCATGGCCTTTTTTGCCTTTACCTCCCTTCTCACCTAATTTGCTCACATTGTATATAGACTTGTTTATACTGTATTATTGACTGTATGTTTGTTTTACTCCATGTGTAACTCTGTGTCGTTGTATGTGTCGAACTGCTTTGCTTTATCTTGGCCAGGTCGCAATTGTAAATGAGAACTTGTTCTCAACTTGCCTACCTGGTTAAATAAAGGTGAAATAAAAAAATAAAAAAAATTGTCCATTTGGAAGACCCATTTGCGACCAAGCTTTAACTTCCTGACCGATGTCTTGAGTTGTTTCTTCAATATATCCACATATTTTTCCAGCCTCATGATGCCATCTATTTTGTGAAGTGCACCAGTCCCTCCTGCAGCAAAGCACCCCCGCAACATGATGCTGCCGCCCCCGTGCTTCACGGTTGGGATGGTGTTCTTCAGCTTGCAAGCCTCCCCCTTTTCCTCCAAACATAACGATGGTCATTATGGCCAAACAGTTATATTTGTGTTTCATCAGACCAGAGGACATTTCTCCAAAAAGTACGATCTTTGTCCCCATGTGCAGTTGCAAACCGTAGTCTGGCTTTTTTATGGCGGTTTTTGGAGCAGTGGCTTCTTCCTTGCTGAGGGGCCTTTCAGGTTACGTCGATATAGGACTCATTTTACTGTGGATATAGATACTTTTGTACCTGTTTCCTCCAGCATCTTCACAAGGTCCTTTGCAGTTTTTCTGGGATTGATTTGCGCTTTTTGCACCAAAGTACGTTCATCTCTAGAAGACAGAACACATCTCCTTCCTGAGCGGTATGACGGCTGAGTGGTCCCATGGTGTTTATAATTGCTTACTATTGTTTGTACAGATGGAAATTGCTCCCAAGGATGAACCAGACTTGTGGAGGTCTAACATTTTTTTCTGAGGTCTTGGCTGATTTCTTTTGATTTTCCCATAATGTCAAGCAAAGAGGCACTTAGTTTGAAGGTAGGCCTTGAAATACATCCACAGGTACACCTCCAATTAACTAAAATGATGTCAATTAGCCTATCAGAAGCTTCTAAAGCCATGATATCATTTTCTGGAATTTTCCAAGCTGTTTAAAAGACACAGTCAACTTAGTGTATGTAAACTTCTGACCCACTGGAATTGTGATACAGTGAATTATAAGTGAAATAATCTGTCTGTAAACAATTGTTGGAAAAATTAGTAGTTGAAAAACGAGTTTTAATGACTCCAACCTGAGTGTATGTAAACGTCCGACTTCAACTGTACATTATTCTATTCAGTATCCAAGGGAAAATAAACAAGACAGACAGAGCAAACTATCAATTACAATAATAAGGTATTCTCCCTCTAGGACCTAGCAGTGATACGTTTTGCACCTCTCTCCTTGCGGTGTAAAATAAACGTTTGGGAGGGGGGAAAAGACCAGGGGTTCGTGTCCTTGTGCGCGACCAGGGGTTCGTGTCCTTGTGCTCGAGGGGGGAAAAGAGGAGGGGTTTGTGTCCTTGTGCGCGAGGGGAAAAGACCAGGGGTTCGTGTCCTTGTGCACGAGGGGGAAAAGACCAGGGTTCGTGTCCTTGTGCGCGAGGGGGAAAAGACCAGGGGTTCGTGTCCTTGTGCGCGAGGGGGAAAAGACCAGGGTTCGTGTCCTTGTGCGCGAGGGGGAAAAGACCAGGGGTTCGTGTCCTTGTGCGAGGGGGAAAAGACCAGGGGTTGTGTCCTTGTGCGAGGGGGAAAAGACCAGGGGTTCGTGTCCTTGTGCGCGAGGGGGAAAAGACCAGGGGTTCGTGTCCTTGTGCGCGGGGGAAAAGACCAGGGGTTCGTGTCCTTGTGCGCGGGGGGAAAAGACCAGGGGTTCGTGTCCTTGTGCGCGGGGGGAAAAGACCAGGGTTCGTGTCCTTGTGCGCGAGGGGGAAAAGACCAGGGGTTCGTGTCCTTGTGCGCGAGGGGGAAAAGACCAGGGTTCGTGTCCTTGTGCGCGAGGGGGGAAAAGACCAGGGGTTCGTGTCCTTGTGCGCACGGTAAAGTGTTCATGTGTAAATGTGTTATTGTCAGGTGATGTAGAGGTGAGCAGGGGGGGGTGGGGGGAGGGGGCGTGTCCTATTTAACACATGGCTGAGATGCTTGGTGCAGTTTAGAAGATAAAAGCGTAACCCACACACACACACACACACACACACACACACACACACACACACACACACACACACACACACACCTTCACACCTGACACCTCTAACCCACACACACACACACACACACACACCTTTCACACCTGACACCTCTAACACACACACACACACCGATTTCTCATGTGAAAGGTGTACATCTAGAGGACAAGTCATCACACCAAGGGCTTTGAAAAGACCAAGACAAAACTAGACAGCAACACTAGTGTTATTTCTCTTTGACTAGCAGAGGAAAGGAAACGTCTGGGGAGGAGAGGAACAACAACAAGTTGATAAAAAGAGAATGGGGGAATTGGTGCAACAGTGTAAATAACAGAGAAATTAATTGGTAGTAATACTAAACAAGGTAAACAATTAGTGCTGACCCCCCCCCTGGCGGTGACCTTTAACCTCAAACTCCTGACCCCTCAGACTACGAAGCGGTGCTCCTTGCCGCCGTGGGTCATGAGGATGACGTTCCGGCTGGAGGTCCAGATTAGGGGGACCAGCTTCAGGGCGTTCTGAGAGCCAGGAGAAGCAGGCTGTACCGGGGGGGGGGCCTGGTAGGTCTTGATGCACTTCAGCTGGGGGGGGTTAGAGTTCAGCATGCCAATACTGCCCAGCAGTGATGTATTCATCTAGAGAGAGGAAGGAAGGGTGGAATTAAGGGAGGGAGGGGAGGGAAGGAAGCAAGGGAAGCGAGGGAAGCAAGGTAAGCAAGGGAAGGAAGGAAGGAAGGAAGGAAGGAAGGAAGGAAGGAAGGAAGGAAGGAAGGAAGGAAGGAAGGAAGGAAGGAAGGAAGGAAGGAAGGAAGGAAGGAAGGAAGGAAGGAAGGAAGGAAGGAAGGGAAAGACAGAAAGAAAGAGACAGACAGAGACAGAAAACAAGAACAGAGGAACGGAGAAAGGAGAACAGGAGGGGTTATAGTTGAGACTGAGTAGAGGTAGCTATATTTCAGCACAACATAAAATACTATCATTCAAAGAGAGAACCTCTTATTCCACGACGTCGTACACATAGCTTGTGGTGGTAAATTTAGGGGAACAGATATCGGTGATTAAGAAGCTACCCTTCTAGAAACACATTTAAACCTCCCTCCCTCCCCACCAAGACACACTTCTAGAAACACATTTAAACCCCTCTCCCTCCCCACCGAGACACACACACACAGCTAATAGTGCAGTTCGTGAGATGTGAGAGGGGCTGAGAGTGGCTGAGAGGGGCCGAGAGAGGCTAAGAGGGGCTGAGAGGGGCTGAGAGAGAATGAGAGAGGCTGAGAGCCGTGTGAGAGGGAATGAGAGAGGCTGAGAGAGGCTGAGAGGGGGCTGAGAGAGAATGAGAGGGGCTGAGAGAGAATGAGAGGTGCTGAGAGAGGCTGAGAGGTGCTGAGAGCTGAGAGGTGACAGAGGCTGAGAGAGAATGAGAGGGGCTGAGAGAGAATGAGAGGGGCTGAGAGAGAATGAGAGAGGCTGAGAGCGAATGAGAGTGGCTGATAGAGAATGAGAGGGGCTGAGAGAGAACGAGAGTGGCTGATAGAGAATGAGAGGGGCTGAGAGAGAACTAGAGAGGCTGAGAGTTAAAACCGGAGCAACCCTATCCCTCCCTCAGTGAGTACAGGCAGACATCCTGCCATGGCGCAGAGAGATCTAGACCCCAGGCCGGCAGCGTGTCTGGGAGAGCGGCAGACCGTCTCCTAGCTCATTACCACTGTAGCCGACTGTCCGTGAGGCAGACAGGAAGGCAGGCAGGGAGCCATGGTTTACACTCGGCATTGTCAGGGGTTTTAGGCTCTCCTCTCCTCTTCACCTCTCTCCTCTCCTCTCTTCCCCTCACCACCCCTCTCCTATTTCCCCTCTCCTCTCTTCCTCTCTCCTCACCTCTCCTCTCTTCCCCTCTCCTCTCCTCTCTTCCCCTCACCTCCCCTCTTTTCCCCTCTTCTCTCTTCCCCCCCCCACCTCTCCTCTCCTCTCTCCTCTCCTCTCCTCACCTCCTCTCCTTTCCCCCTCTTATCTCCCCTTCCCCTCCCCCCACCTCCCCTCTCCTCCCCCCCACCTCCCCTCTCTCCTCTCCTCTCCTCTCCTCTCTCCTCTCCTCTCCTCTCTCCTCTCCTCTCAGACAGGGCTACTTGCTGCTGGTAACAGGACAGGAGACTGCCGGGCTGTGTGTGTACGACTAGTATAGGAAACAGGACAGACTGGAGCAGGCCTCAACTACCTCTCACTGGGGGCCATTAAAGCTGTGTCCCTCCACTATCTTCTAGGAAGGAAGAGTGTGTATGTGGGCGTGTGTCTGCATGGTGTGTGTGTGTGTGTGTGTGTGTGTGTGCGTGCGTGCGTGCGTGCGTGCGTGCGTGCGTGCGTGAATGCTTGCGTGCGTGCGTGTGTGAGAGAGAGAGAGAGAGAGAGAGAGAGAGAGCATGCGTTGTGTTTACAGACCTGCCAGAAGGAGATGTGGCTGTCCGTGTTAGAGTTAACCAAGTTAACAAAACAGATCACCGACCATTTCGAATCCCACGTACCTTCTCCGCTATGACATCTGGTTTCCGAGCTGGTCATGGGTGCACCTCAGCCACGCTCAAGGTCCTAAACGATATCATAACCGCCATCGATAAGAGACATTACTGTGCAGCCGTATTCATCGACCTGGCCAAGGCTTTCGACTCTGTCAATCACAACATTCTTATCGGCAGACTCAACAGCCTTGGTTTCTCAAATGACTTGCCTCGCCTGGTTTACCAACTACTTCTCTGATAGAAATCAGTGTGTCAAATCGGAGGGCCTGTTGTCTGAACCTCTGGCAGTCTCTATGGGGGTGTCACAGGGTTCAATTCTCGGGCCGACTCTCTTCTCTGTACACATCAATGATGTCGCTCTTGCTGCTGGTGAGTCTCTGATCCACCTCTACGCAGACGACACCATTCTGTGTACTTCTGGCCCTTCTTTGGACACTGTGTTAACAACCCTCCAGGCAAGCTTCAATGCCATACAACTCTCCTTCCGTGGCCTCCAATTGCTCTTAAATACAAGTAAAACTAAATGCATGCTCTTCAATCGATCACAGCCCGCACGTCTGTCTAGCATCACTATTCTGGACGGTTCTGACTTAGAATATGTGGACAACTACAAATACCTAGGTGTCTGGTTAGACTGTAAACTCTCCTTCCAGACTCACATTAAGCATCTCCAATCCAAAATTAAATCTAGAATCGGCTTCCTATATCGCAACAATGCATCCTAACTCATGCCGCCAAACATACCCTCGTAAAACTGACCATCCAACCGATCCTCGACTTCGGCGATGTCATCTATAAAATAGCCTCCAACACTCTACTCAACAAACTGGACGCAGTCCATCACAGTGCCATCCGTTTTGTCACCAAGCCCCATATACCACCCACCACTGCGACCTGTATGCTCTCGTTGGCTGGCCCTCGCTACATACTCGTCGCCAAACCCACTGGCTCCATGTCATCTACAAGACCCTGCTAGGTAAAGTCCCCCCTTATCTCAGCTCGCTGGTCACCATAGCATCTCCCACCTGTAGCACACGCTCCAGCAGGTGTGTCTACAAGTCTACAAGTTGTCTATAATATTTCACTGGTCATCCCCAAAGCCAATTCCTCCTTTGGTCCCTTTCTCTGCTGCCAATGACTGGAACGAACAGCAAAAATCACTGAAGCTGGAGACTCATATCTCCCTCACTAGCTTTAAGCACCAGCTGTCAGAGCAGCTCACAGATCACTGCACCTGTACATAGCCCATCTTTAAACAGCCCATCTATCTACCTCATCCCCATACTGTTTTTATTTATTTATTTATCTTGCTCCTTTGCACCCCATTATTTCTATCTCTACTTTGCACATTCTTCCACTGCAAATCTACCATTCCAGTGTTTTACTTGCTATATTGTATTTACTTTGCCACCATGGCCTTTTTGCCTTTACCTCCCTTATCTCACCTCATTTGCTCACATTGTATATAGAATTATTTTTCTACTGTATTATTGACTGTATGTTTGTTTTTGTATGTTGTGAGAGAGAGAGAGAGACAGAGAGAGAGAGACAGAGAGAGAGAGAGACAGAGAGAGTGAGACAGAGAGAGTGAGTCAGAGACAGAGAGTGAGTCAGAGCGGGAGAGAGAGACAGGGACAGAGAGAGAGAAGAGCGAGACAGAGAGAGAGAGACAGAGAGAGAGAGAAGAGCGAGACAGAGAGAGAGACAGAGAGAGAGAGAGACAGAGAGAGAGAGAGAGAGAGTGAAGAGCAAGACAAAGAGAGAGAAGAGTGAGACAGAGAGCGAGAATAGCAAGACAGAGAGACAGAGAGACAGAGAGAGAGAGAGACAGAGAGAGACAGAGTGGGGAGAGAGAGGGAGTAAAGTCCATCTACAGTGAGGGAGGGAAGTAAGGAGAACTAAACCACAAACATAAAGATACATTGATCAACAAGCCAGAACCCATTGACCCCGTATCTGTCCCCGTTTCTGTCCCCGTAACTGTCCCCGTAGCTGACCCCATATCTGACCCCGTAGCTGACCCTGTTGCTGACCCCATGCTGACCCTACAGCTGACCCCATTTCTGACCCCGTATTTGACCCTGTATCTGACCCCATATCTGACCCCATAGCTGACTCCGTAGCTGACCCCGTTGCTGACCCCATAGCTGACCCTACAGCTGACCCCATTTCTGACCCCGTATTTGACCCTGTATCTGACCCCATAGCTGACCCCATAGCTGACCACGTAGCTAACCACATAGCTGACCCCGTAGCTGACCCCATAGCTGACCCCGTAGCTGACCCCGTTGCTGATCCCATAGCTGACCCTACAACTGACCCCATTTCTGACCCCGTATTTGACCCTGTATCTGACCCCATAGCTGACCCCATAGCTGACCACGTAGCTGACCACGTAGCTGACCCCGTATCTGACCCTGTATCTGACCCCGTAGTCGTCCCCATTACTGACCCCAGAGCTGACATAATTGTATGTCTGGACAGAGTATGTATATATAATGTCTATGTAGAGTATATCTGTTTAGAGTATATCTGTGTAGAGTATGTCAGTATATTGTATGTCTGTGTAGAGTATGTCTGTATATAGTATGTCTGTATAGAGTATGTCAGTATATTGTATGTCTGTATAGAGTATATCTGTTTAGAGTATGTCTGTGTAGAGTATGTCTGTATATAGTATGTCTGTGTAGAGTATATCTGTTTAGAGTATGTCTGTGTAGAGTATGTCTGTATATAGTATGTCTGTGTAGAGTATATCTGTTTAGAGTATGTCTGTGTAGAGTATGTCTGTATATAGTATGTCTGTATAGAGTATATCTGTTTAGAGTTATAGAGTATGTCTTTTTAGAGTATGTATGTATAGAGTATATATGTTTAGACTTATAGAGTATGTTGTTATATAGAGTATGTATGTATATAGTATGTCTGTATAGAGTTATAGAGTATGTTATATATAGTATGTTATGTCTGTGTGGAGTATGTCTGTATAGAGTATGTCTGTGTAGAAAATGTCTGTATAGAGTTATAGAGTATGTCTGTAAAGAGTATGTCTGTATAGAGCATGTATGTATAGAGTATATCTGTTTAGAGTTATAGAGTATGTCTTTATATAGAGTACGTCTGTATACAGTATGTCTGTATAGAGTATGTCTCTGTAGACCATATCTGTATAGAGTATGTCCGTATAGAGTATGTCTGTGTAGAGTATGTCTGTATAGAGTATGTCTCTGTAGAGCATATCTGTATAGAGTATGTTTGTGTAGAGTATGTCTGTATAGAGTATGTCTGTATAGAGTATGTCTGTATAGAGTCTGTATAGAGTATGTCCGTATAGAGTATGTCTGTGTAGAGTATGTCTGTATATAGTATGTCTGTATAGAGTATGTCTGTATATAGTATGTCTGTATAGAGTATGTCTGTATATAGTATGTCTGTTTAGAGTATGTCTGTATATAGTATGTCTGTTTAGAGTATGTCTGTATATAGTATGTCTGTTTAGAGTATGTCTCTGTAGAGCATATCTGTGTAGAGTATGTCTGTATAGAGTATGTCTGTATAGACTAGTAGCGTGTTGTATGTAGCGTGTTGTATATAGCGTGTTGTATGTGGCGTGTTGTATGTGGCGTGTTGAATGTGGCGTGTTGTATGTAGTGTGTTGTGTGTGGCATGTTGTATGTAGCGTGTTTTATGTAGCGTGAGTATGTCTGAGTATGTCTGTATAGAGTTAGAGTATGTCTGTATAGAGTTAGAGTATGTCGTATAGAGTTAGAGTATGTCTGTATATAGTATGTCTGTATAGAGTTAGAGTATGTCTGCATACAGTATGTCTGTATATAGTATGTCGTATAGAGTATGTCTGTATATATTATGTCGAATAGAGTTAGAGTATGCCTGTATAGAGTATGTCTGTATATAGTATGTCGTATAGAGTTAGAGTATGTCTGTACAGAGTTAGAGTATGTTTGTATAGAGTTAGAGTATGTCTGTATATAGTATGTCTGTATAGAGTTAGAGTATGTCTGTATAGAGTATGTCTGTATATAGTATGTCTGTATAGAGTATGTCTGTATATAGTATGTCTGTATAGAGTATGTCTGTATATAGTATGTCGTATAGAGTTAGAGTATGTCTGTATAGAGTTAGAGTATGTCTGTATAGAGTTAGAGTATGTCTGTATAGAGTATGTCGTATAGAGTTAGAGTATGTCTGTTTAGAGTATGTCGTATAGAGTTAGAGTATGTCTGTATATAGTATGTCTGTTTAGAGTATGTCGTATAGAGTTAGAGTATGTCTGTATATAGTATGTCTGTTTAGAGTATGTCGTATAGAGTTAGAGTATGTCTGTTTAGAGTATGTCGTATAGAGTTAGAGTATGTCTGTATATAGTATGTCTGTTTAGAGTATGTCTGTATATAGTATGTCTGTATATAGTGTGTCGTATAGAGTATGTCTGTATATAGTATGTCTGTATAGAGTGTGTCGTATAGAGTATGTCTGTATATAGTATGTCTGTTTAGAGTATGTCTGTATAGAGTATGTCTGTATAGAGTATGTCTGTATAGAGTATGTCTCTGTAGAGCATATCTGTGTAGAGTATGTCTGTATAGAGTATGTCTGTATAGACTAGTAGCGTGTTGTATGTAGCGTGTTGTATATAGCGTGTTGTATGTGGCGTGTTGTATGTGGCGTGTTGAATGTGGCGTGTTGTATGTAGTGTGTTGTGTGTGGCATGTTGTATGTAGCGTGTTTTATGTAGCGTGAGTATGTCTGAGTATGTCTGTATAGAGTTAGAGTATGTCTGTATAGAGTTAGAGTATGTCGTATAGAGTATGTCTGTATAGAGTTAGAGTATGTCTGTATAGAGTTAGAGTATGTCTGCATACATTATGTCTGTATATAGTATGTCGTATAGAGTATGTCTTTATATATTATGTCGAATAGAGTTAGAGTATGCCTGTATAGAGTATGTCTGTATATAGTATGTCGTATAGAGTTAGAGTATGTCTGTACAGAGTTAGAGTATGTTTGTATAGAGTTAGAGTATGTCTGTATATAGTATGTCTGTATAGAGTTAGAGTATGTCTGTATAGAGTATGTCTGTATATAGTATGTCTGTATAGAGTATGTCTGTATATAGTATGTCGTATAGAGTTAGAGTATGTCTGTATAGAGTTAGAGTATGTCTGTATAGAGTTAGAGTATGTCTGTATATAGTATGTCTGTATAGAGTATGTCGTATAGAGTTAGAGTATGTCTGTTTAGAGTATGTCGTATAGAGTTAGAGTATGTCTGTATATTGTATGTCTGTTTAGAGTATGTCTGTTTAGAGTATGTCGTACAGAGTTAGAGTATGTCTGTATATAGTATGTCTGTATATAGTATGTCTGTTTAGAGTATGTCGTATAGAGTTAGAGTATGTCTGTTTAGAGTATGTCGTATAGAGTTAGAGTATGTCTGTATATAGTATGTCTGTTTAGAGTATGTCTGTATATAGTATGTCTGTTTAGAGTATGTCTGTATATAGTATGTCTGTATATAGTGTGTCGTATAGAGTATGTCTGTATATAGTATGTCTGTTTAGAGTATGTCTGTATATAGTATGTCTGTTTAGAGTATGTCGTACAGAGTTAGAGTGTCTGTATATAGTATGTCGTATAGAGTTAGAGTATGTCTGTATAGAGTTAGAGTATGTCTGTATATAGTATGTCGTATAGAGTATGTCTGTATATAGTATGTCTGTATAGAGTATGTCTGTATAGAGTTAGAGTATGTCTGTATATAGTATGTCGTATAGAGTTAGAGTATGTCTGTATATAGTATGTCGTATAGAGTTAGAGTATGTCTGTATATAGTTAGAGTATGTCTGTATATAGTATGTCGTATAGAGTATGTCTGTATATAGTATGTCGTATAGAGTATGTCTGTATATAGTATGTCGTATAGAGTTAGAGTATGTCTGTATATAGTATGTCGTATAGAGTATGTCTGTATATAGTATGTCGTATAGAGTTAGAGTATGTCTGTATATAGTATGTCTGTGTAGAGTATGTCTGTATATAGTATGTCGTATAGAGTATGTCTGTATATAGTATGTCGTATAGAGTTAGAGTATGTCTGTATATAGTATGTCTGTATATAGTATGTCTGTATATAGTATGTCGTATAGAGTATGTCTGTATATAGTATGTCGTATAGAGTTAGAGTATGTCTGTATATAGTATGTCTGTGTAGAGTATGTCTGTATATAGTATGTCGTATAGAGTATGTCTGTATATAGTATGTCGTATAGAGTTAGAGTATGTCTGTATATAGTATGTCTGTATATAGTATGTCTGTATATAGTATGTCGTATAGAGTTAGAGTATGTCTGTATATAGTATGTCTGTGTAGAGTATGTCTGTATATAGTATGTCTGTTTAGAGTATGTCTGTATATAGTATGTTGTATAGAGTTAGAGTATGTCTGTATATAGTATGTCTATATATAGTATGTCGTATAGAGTATGTCTGTATATAGTATGTCGTATAGAGTTATAGAGTATGTCTGTATATAGTATGTCGTATAGAGTATGTCGTATAGAGTTATAGAGCATGTCTGTATATAGTATGTCTGTATATAGTATGTCGTATATAGTATGTCTGTATATATTATGTCTGTATATAGTATGTCGTATAGAGTTAGAGTATGTCTGTATATAGTATGTCTATATATAGTATGTCGTATAGAGTTAGAGTATGTCTGTATATAGTATGTCTGTATATAGTATGTCTGTATATAGTATGTCATATAGAGTATGTCTGTATATATTATGTCGTATAGAGTTAGAGTATGTCTGTATATAGTATGTCTATATATAGTATGTCGTATAGAGTATGTCTGTATATAGTATGTCGTATAGAGTTATAGAGTATGGCTGTATATAGTATGTCGTATAGAGTATGTCGTATAGAGTTATAGAGCATGTCTGTATATAGTATGTCTGTATATAGTATGTCGTATAGAGTATGTCTGTATATAGTATGTCTGTATATAGTATGTCTGTATATAGTATGTCTGTATATAGTATGTCGTATAGAGTATGTCTGTATATAGTATGTCGTATAGAGTATGTCTGTATATAGTATGTCGTATAGAGTATGTCTGTATATAGTATGTCTGTATATAGTATGTCTGTATATAGTATGTCGTATAGAGTATGTCTGTATATAGTATGTCTGTATATAGTATGTCTGTATATAGTATGTCTGTATAGAGTATGTCTGTATATAGTATGTCGTATAGAGTATGTCTGTATATAGTATGTCTGTATATATTATGTCGTATAGAGTATGTCTGTATACAGTATGTCTTATAGAGTATTCCTGAGCCCTGTATGTCAATGTAATAGAATCCTACTCCAATGTATTCTTCCTATCTTGCATAGTTTGTTTTGATTCGGTATGTCGTTGAATGTGGCGTTGATTCGATCACATTTCCCACAGTGACCGCAATTCTCACAGTAAAGGGAAACGCTGACTGTGTTAACTAAGGGAGGGATACTAGAAAATTGTGTGAAGTTCGATCCCGGGGGGGCCAGCGCACATGTTAGAGGGAACATTGTACTGCATCGAGTCGGATACCCACGACTGACAGGTGGAATGAAAACATTCCTTCAACCCATGGGTCGGCTAGCAGGTCAGAACAATTACAAATGCAAACAAAACGCTATATAAAACCCTGCATACAACATGCTACATACAACACGCTACATACAACACGCTACATAAAACACACTACATACAACACGCTACATACAACATGTCACACACAACACACTACATACAACACGCCACATACAACACGCTACATACAACACGCCACATACAACATGCTACATACAACACGCTACATACAACACGCTACATACAACACGCCACATACAACACGCTACATACAACACGCCACATACAACATGCTACATACAACACGCTACATACAACACGCTACATACAACACGCCACATACAACACGCTACATACAACACGCTACATACAACATGCCACATACAACATGCTACATACAACACGCTACATACAACACGCTACATACAACACGCTACATACAACACGCCACATACAACACGCTACATACAACACGCTACATACAACATGCTACATACAACACGCTACATACAACACGCTACATACAACACGCTACATACAACACGCTACATACAACACGCCACATACAACACGCTACATACAACACGCCACATACAACATGCTACATACAACACGCTACATACAACACGCTACATACAACACGCCACATACAACACGCTACATACAACACGCTACATACAACACGCCACATACAACATGCTACATACAACACGCTACATACAACACGCCACATACAACACGCCACATACAACACGCCATACAACACGCCACATACACACGCTACATACAACACGCTACATACAACACGCCACATACAACACGCCACATACAACATGCTACATACAACACGCTACATACAACACGCTACATACAACACGCTACATACAACACGCTACATACAACACGCTACACGCTACATACAACACGCTACATACAACACGCTACATACAACATGCTACATACAACACGCTACATACAACACGCTACATACAACACGCCACATACAACACGCTACATACAACACGCCACATACAACACGCTACATACAACATGCCACATACAACATGCTACATACAACATGCTACATACAACACGCTACATACAACACGCTACATACAACACGCTACATACAACACGCCACATACAACACGCTACATACAACACGCTACATACAACATGCTACATACAACACGCTACATACAACACGCTACATACAACACGCTACATTCAACATGCCACAAACCACACGCCACATACAACACGCTACATACAACACGCTACATACAACACGCTACATACAACACGCCACATACAACACGCTACATACAACACGCCACATACAACACGCTACATACAACACGCCACATACAACATGCTACATACAACACGCTACATACAACACGCTACATACAACACACCACATACAACACGCTACATACAACACGCCACATACAACACGCTACATACAACACACTACATACAACATACAACAACATGCTACATACAACACGCTACATACAACACGCTACATACAACACGCTACAACACGCCAATACAACACGCCACATACAACACGCTACATACAACACGCTACATACAACACGCTACATACAACACGCTACATACAACACGCTACATACAACACGCTACATTCAACATGCCACAAACCACACGCCACATACAACACGCTACATACAACACGCTACATACAACACGCTACATACAACACGCTACATACAACACGCTACATACAACACGCCACATACAACACGCCACATACAACACGCTACATACAACACGCTACATACAACACACCACATACAACACGCCACATACAACACGCTACATACAACACGCTACATACAACACGCCACATACAACACGCTACATACAACACGCTACATACAACACGCTACATACAACACGCCACATACAACACGCTACATACAACACGCTACATACAACACGCCACATACAACACGCACATACAACACGCTACATACAACACGCTACATACAACACACGCGCTACATACAACACACCACATACAACACGCTACATACAACACGCCACATACAACACGCTACATACAACACACTACATACAACACACTACATAATATAAAACACTACTATACAACATGCTACATAAAACACAACACATACAACATACAGCACAACACACCACATACAACACGCTACATACAACACGCCACATACAACACACCACATACAACACGCTACATACAACACACTACATACAACACGCCACATACAACACACTACATAATATAAAACACTATAAAACACTGCATACAACACGCTACATACAACACGCTACATACAACACGCTACATACAACACGCTACATACAACACGCTACATACAACACGCTACATACAACACGCCACATACAACACGCCACATACAACACGCTACATACAACACGCCACATACAACACACCACATACAACACGCTACATACAACACGCCACATACAACACACCACATACAACACGCTACATACAACACGCTACATACAACACGCTACATACAACACACTACATAATATAAAACACTATATACAACATGCTACATAAAACACAACATACAACACGCTACATACAACACGCTACACACAACACGCTACATACAACACGCCACATACAACACGCTACATACACCACGCTAAATACAACGCGCTACGAAACAACTGAAAACAACACACTACATAATATAAAACACTATATACAACATGCTACACACAACAAATCATTAAACACAACATGCTATGTACAACACTACATTAAACACACTAGATCCAATATGATACATTAAACACTGCATACAGCACACTACATACAACATACTACATACATAAAACATGCTACATTAAACACTGCATACGACATGCTACACAACAATAAAACACTGCATACAATAGGCTACATACAACATGCCACATACAACATGTTACATACAACACGCTACATACAAAACGCTACGAAAACAACTGAAAACAACACACTACATAATATAAAACACTATATACAACATGCTACATAAAACACTACATACAACACACAACAAATCATTAAACACAACATGCTACATACAACATGCTATGTACAACACTACATTCCACATGCTAGATCCAATATGATACATAAAACACTGCATACAACACACTACATTAAACACTGCATACAACACACAACATACTACATACATAAAACATGCTACATAAAACACTGCATACAACACACTACATTAAACACTGCATACAACACATTACATACAACATACTACATACATAAAACATGCTACGTACAACACAAAACATATCATAAAACACTGCATACAACATGATACATAAAACATGTTACATTAAACACTGTATACAACAGGCTACATACAACACACAACATATCATAAAACACTACATAAAACACGCTACATACAACATGTTACATTAAACACTGTATACAACAGGCTACATACAACACATTACATACATCATGCTACATACAACACGCTACATACAACACGCTACACAACATAACACTGCATACAATATGCTAAGACGTACAATATACGTCTTAGCACAGAAAGGTAAGATATAATTGAGTGAATTATCTTTACCTCTCCTGTGTGTGCCAAACCCAGACACAAGCACGTAGAGCGGCTGATCTGTGGCCTGTAGTAATACATTAATCACCAAAACTGCATGTCAACATCCGTCTCAGCAGCGTGTCTGTCCTCAGCCACTGGTCTGGGATCAGCTCAGAGGAGGAGGTGAACGGCTTCAGCAGTGTGTGTGTCTGTCCTCAGCCACTGGTCTGGGATCAGCTCAGAGGAGGAGGTGAACGGCTTCAGCAGTGTGTGTGTCTGTCCTCAGCCACTGGTCTGGGATCAGCTCAGAGGAGGAGGTGAACGGCTTCAGCAGTGTGTGTGTCTGTCCTCGGCCACTGGTCTGGGATCAGCTCAGAGGAGGAGGTGAACGGCTTCAGCAGTGTGTGTGTCTGTCCTCGGCCACTGGTCTGGGATCAGCTCAGAGGAGGAGGTCAACGGCTTCAGCAGTGTGTGTGTCTGTCCTCGGCCACTGGTCTGGGATCAGCTCAGAGGAGGAGGTGAACGGCTTCAGCAGTGTGTGTGTCTGTCCTCGGCCACTGGTCTGGGATCAGCTCAGAGGAGGAGGTGAACGGCTTCAGCAGTGTGTGTGTCTGTCCTCGGCCACTGGTCTGGGATCAGCTCAGAGGAGGAGGTGAACGGCTTCAGCAGTGTGTGTCTGTCCTCGGCCACTGGTCTGGGATCAGCTCAGAGGAGGAGGTGAACGGCTTCAGCAGTGTGTGTGTCTGTCCTCGGCCACTGGTCTGGGATCAGCTCAGAGGAGTGCTGATCTAGTATCAGATGCCCCGGATCCATGTCATCTTATTCATTAGGATCTAAAAGACCAAACTGATCCTAGATCAGCACTCAGACGTATCTCATCCACCGATTCCAGAAAACAGAGTGGACAGGGTTTAGGAAGTAAATGATTTACAAGAGAGGAGAGAACAGGAAGGAATATGTCGCTTAATGAGAAAGGCGTCCAAAAGTAGCGTAAAGTATTGAGATTACGTTACTGAATTTGGGTAATCTAAAAGTTACGGATTACAGTTTTCAACTCTCTCTCCTATCCTCTCTTTTCTATCCCCTCTCTCCTATCCCCTCTCTCTCCTATCCCCTCTTTCCTCTCCTCTCTCCTCTATCCCCTCTCTCCTCTCCTCTCTCCTCTATCCCCTCTCTCCTCTCTCCTCTATCCCCTCTCTCCTCTATCCCCTCTCTCTTCTAGCCCCTCTCTACCTCTCCTCTCCTCTCCTCTCCTCTCCTCTCTCTCCTCTCCTCTCCTCTTATATCCCCTATCTCCTCTCCTCTCTCTTCCTCCTCTCTCTTCCCTATCCCCTCCTCTCTCTTCCTCCTCTCTCTTCTATCTCCTCTCCTCTCTCCTATCCTCTCTCTCCTCTCTCCTATCCTCTCTCTCCTCTCCTCTCTCTCCCTCCCCTCTCTCTCCTCTCTCATATCCCCTCTCTCTCCTCTCCTCTCTCCCTCTCTCCTATCCCCTCTCTCCTAACCTCTCTCTCCTCTCTCCTCTCTCTTCTATCCTCTCTCCCCTCTATCCTCTCTCCTCTCTATCCTCTCTCCTCTCTCCCCTCTCTCCTATCCCCTCTCTCCTAACCTCTCTCTCCTCTCTCTTCTATCCCCTCTCTCCTCTCCTCTCTCTTCCTCCTCTCTCTTCTATCCCCTCTCTCCTCTCTCCCCTATCTCCTCTCTCCTATCCTCTCTCTCCTCTCCCCTATCCCCTCTCTCCTCTCTCCCCTCTCCTCTCTCCCCTCTCCCCTCTCTCTATTCTCTGTCCTACATAACCTCGCCTATATATATATATACATGTGTGTTTTTACAATCTCTGTCTGGACAATGAGAGATCAACTCAGAGTCCTTTCAAGGTAGCAGCACAATGCAAACTAATCAATGATTTGCATATTTCTCAAGGTATTTCTAGGGTTATTGCTCAGGGGCGGTGGGGGTTCTCCCCCACCACACACACACACACACACACACACACACACACACACACACACACACACACACACACACACACAGCATGTCCTGCATTGTGGATTCAGTGTGCTCTTCGCCATGAGAACAATCAGAAATGTTGAGCGTTGCGATGCTGCAGCAAAATCAATGTTTCTGCAAGACCATAAATCTCAGGGTGTGAGTGAGAAATAGAGAGAGAGAGACAGGGAGTGAGTGAGAGAGAGAGACAGGGGAGAGAGAGAGACAAGGAGAGAGAGGGGGGAGAGAGAGACAGGGGAGTGAGTGAGAGAGAGAGAGAGAGAGACAGGGGGAGAGAGAGACAGGAGAGAGAGACAGGGGAGAGAGAGAGACAGGGAGAGAGAGACAGGGGGAGAGAGAGAGACAGGGGGAGTGAGTGAGAGAGAGAGAGAGACAGGGGAGAGAGAGACAAGGAGAGAGAGGGGGAGAGAGAGACAGGGGGAGTGAGTGAGAGAGAGAGAGAGACAGGGGGAGAGAGAGACAAGGAGAGAGAGGGGGAGAGAGAGACAGGGGAGTGAGTGAGAGAGAGAGAGAGACAGGGGAGAGAGAGACAAGGAGAGAGAGAGACAGGGGGAGTGAGTGAGAGAGAGAGAGACAGGGAGAGAGAGAGACAAGGAGAGAGAGGGGGGAGAGAGAGACAGGGGAGTGAGTGAGAGAGAGAGAGAGAGAGACAGGGGAGAGAGAGAGACAAGGAGAGAGAGGGGGAGAGATAGACAGGGGGAGTGAGTGAGAGAGAGAGAGAGACAGGGAGAGAGAGAGACAGGGGAGTGAGTGAGAGAGAGAGAGACAGGGGAGAGAGAGAGACAAGGAGAGAGAGAGACAGGGGGAGTGAGTGAGAGAGAGAGAGACAGGGGGAGAGAGAGAGACAAGGAGAGAGAGGGGGAGAGAGAGACAGGGGGAGTGAGTGAGAGAGAGAGAGAGAGAGAGACAGGGAGAGAGAGAGACAATGAGAGAGAGGGGAGAGAGAGACAGGGGGAGTGAGTGAGAGAGAGAGAGAGACAGGGGAGAGAGAGAGACAAGGAGAGAGAGGGGGAGAGAGAGACAGGGGGAGTGAGTGAGAGAGAGAGAGAGACAGGGGAGAGAGAGAGACAAGGATAGAGAGGGGGAGAGAGAGACAGGGGGAGTGAGTGAGAGGGAGAGAGAGACAGGGGAGAGAGAGAGACAAGGAGAGAGAGGGGGAGAGAGAGACAGGGGGAGTGAGTGAGAGAGAGAGAGAGAGGGGAGAGAGAGACAGGGAGAGAGAGACAGGGGGAGAGAGAGAGACAGGGATAGACAGGGAGAGAGGGAGAGAGAGAGACAGGGGGAGAAAGGGGGAGTGAGAGAGAGAGAGACAGGGGGAGAGAGAGAGACAGGGGAGAGAGAGAGACAGGGGGAGAGAGAGAGAGAGAGAGAGAGAGAGAGAGGGGACAGGAGAGAGAG
>NC_088417.1:98004160-98096660 GCF_034236695.1 Oncorhynchus nerka | reverse complement strand
TGTTGAGTGTGTTGTGTGTCTGTGTTGTGTGTCTGTGTTGTGTGTCTGTGTTGTGTGTTGTGTGTGTTGAGTGTGTTGTGTGTTGAGTGTGTTGAGTGTGTTGTGTGTGTTGAGTGTGTTGTGTGTGTTGACACACAACACACAACACACACAACACACTCAACACACAACACACTCAACACACACAACACACAACACACAACACTCAACACACAACACACAACACACAACACACAACACAGACACACAACACAGACACACAACACAGACACACAACACACTCAACACACTCAACACACTCAACACACTCAACACACACAACACACAACACTCAACACACAACACACTCAACACACTCAACACACTCAACACACACAACACACTCAACAGACAACACACAACACACAACACTCAACACACAACACTCAACACACAACACACTCAACACACACAACACACTCAACACACAACACTCAACACACAACACACAACACAACACACAACACACACAACACACTCAACACACAACACACACAACACACTCAACACACACAACACACTCAACACACAACACACTCAACAGACAACACACAACACACAACACACACACACACATACACTTACACACGACACACTCTCACACAACACACACACACACAACACAGACACACAACACACACACATACACTTACACACAACACACACTCACACAACACACACACACAACAACAACACACAACACACAACACACACAACACACTCAACACACTCAACACACAACACACTCAACACACACAACACACTCAACAGACAACACACAACACACAACACACACAACAGACAACACACAACACACAACACTCAACACACAACACACAACACACAACACACAACACTCAACACACAACACACAACACACAACACACTCAACACACAACACACTCAACACACACAACACACTCAACAGACAACACACAACACACAACACACACACAGACAACACACAACACACAACACTCAACACACAACACACAACACACAACACACAACAGACAACAGACAACACTCAACACACAACACTCAACACACAACACACAACACTCAACAGACAACAGACAACACTCAACACTCAACACACAACACACAACACTCAACACACAACACACAACACTCAACACACAACACACAACACACAACACTCAACACACAACACTCAACACACAACACACAACACTCAACAGACAACAGACAACACTCAACACTCAACACACAACACACAACACACAACACACAACACTCAACACACAACACACTCAACACACAACACTCAACACACAACACTCAACACACAACACACAACACACAACACACACAACACACAACACACAACACACAACACACTCAACACACAACACACAACACTCAACACACAACACACTCAACACACAACACACAACACTCAACACACAACACACAACACTCAACACACAACAGACAACACACAACACTCAACACACACAACACACAACACACAACAGACAACACACAACACACAACACACAACAGACAACACACAACAGACAACACACAACACACAACACACAACACACAACACTCAACACACAACACACAACACACAACACACACACTTTGTCTATAATTATTCAGCTGCTTTACTGAGCCTCCCAGCATGTTGAATTTCTCCCGAGTCAAACACCCTTTTCCCCATTTTGTAACATCTGACTGGGTAGCAGGTGTTTTCTGAAATGTGTTGGTGAGGGAGGACAAAACTACTATTTGATTGTTACGACCGTCAACAGGTTACCCAGGGTGCACTACAACAACTTGACAGGATAACACTGCTCTCTCCTCTGTCATGCCCCTGGGTCAGTCAGCTGGTCGACAGAGTACACAACAGGTTACCCAGGGTGCACTACAACAACTTGACAGGATAACACTGCTCTCTCCTCTGTCATGCCCCTGGGTCAGTCAGCTGGTCGACAGAGTACACAACAGGTTACCCAGGGTGCACTACAACAACTTGACAGGATAACACTGCTCTCTCCTCTGTCATGCCCCTGGGTCAGTCAGCTGGTCGACAGAGTACACAACAGGTTACCCAGGGTGCACTACAACAACAGTAGAACATAAATACACACTGCCACTGGAGATGACTGAGGCCTATAACATTAAACACTATAGAGACACCCTGATCACCTGATCACCCTGCTCACCTGCTCACCTGATCACCTGATCACCTGATAACCTGATCACCCTGTTCACCTGATCACCTGATCACCCTGCTCACCTGATCACCTGATCACCTGATCACCCTGCTCACCTGATCACCTGCTCACCTGATCACCCTGCTCACCTGATCACCTGATCACCTGATCACCCTGCTCACCTGATCACCTGCTCACCTGATCACCTGATCACCCTGCTCACCTGATAACCTGATCACCTGATCACCCTGCTCACCTGATCACCTGATCACCCTGTTCACCTGATCACCTGCTCACCTGATCACCTGATCACCTGATCACCCTGCTCACCTGATCACCTGATCACCTGATCACCCTGCTCACCTGATCACCTGATCACCTGATCACCTGATAACCTGATCACCTGATCACCCTGCTCACCTGATAACCTGATCACCCTGCTCACCTGATCACCCTGCTCACCTGATAACCTGCTCGTCCTGCTCGTCCTGCCCACCCTGCTCACCTGATCACCTGATCACCTGCTCACCTGATCACCTGCTCACCTGATCACCTGATCACCTGATCACCCTGCTCACCTGATCACCTGATCACCTGCTCACCCTGCTCACCTGATCACCTGATCACCTGATCACCTGCTCACCCTGCTCACCTGATCACCTGCTCACCTGATAACCTGATCACCCTGCTCACCTGATCACCTGATCACCTGATAACCTGCTCACCTGATCACCTGCTCACCTGATCACCTGATCACCTGCTCACCTGATCACCTGATCACCCTGCTCACCTGATCACCTGCTCACCTGATCACCTGATCACCCTGCTCACCTGATCACCTGCTCACCTGATAACCTGCTCACCCTGCTCACCTGATCACCTGATCACCTGATAACCTGCTCACCCTGCTCACCTGATCACCTGCTCACCTGATAACCTGATCACCTGATCACCTGATAACCTGCTCACCTGATCACCTGATCACCCTACTCACCTGATCACCCTGCTCACCTGATCACCCTGCTCACCTGCTCACCTGATCACCTGCTCACCTGATCACCCTGCTCACCTGATCACCTGATCACCCTACTCACCTGATCACCCTGCTCACCTGATCACCCTGCTCACCTGCTCACCTGATCACCCTACTCACCTGATCACCCTGCTCACCTGATCACCCTGCTCACCTGATCACCTGATCACCCTGCTCACCTGATCACCTGATCACCTGATCACCTGATCACCTGATAACCTGCTCGTCCTGCTCGTCCTGCTCACCTGATCACCTGATAAACTGCTCGTCCTGCTCGTCCCTGATCACCTGCTCGTCCTGCTCGTCCTGCTCACCTGATCACCTGATAAACTGCTCGTCCTGCTCGTCCTGCTCACCTGCTCACCTGATCACCTGATCACCTGCTCGTCCCTGATCACCTGATCACCTGATCACCTGCTCGTCCTGCTCGTCCTGCTCACCTGATCACCTGATCACCTGATCACCTGCTCGTCCTGCTCACCTGATCACCTGCTCGTCCTGCCCACCTGATCACCTGCTCGTCCTGCTCACCTGATCACCTGATCACCTGCTCGTCCTGCTCGTCCTGCTCGTCCTGCCCACCTGATCACCTGCTCGTCCTGCTCACCTGCTCACCTGATCACCTGCTCGTCCTGCTCGTCCTGCTCGTCCTGCCCACCCTACTCACCTGATAACCTGTATATATGTGGTAGTGGTGGAGGAGGGGCCTGAGGCCACACAGTGTGTTGTAGATATGTGGTAGTGGTGGAGGAGGGGCCTGAGGCCTCACAGTGTGTTGTATATATGTGGTAGTGGTGGAGGAGGGGCCTGAGGCCTCACAGTGTGTTGTATATATGTGGTAGTGGTGGAGGAGGGGCCTGAGGCCTCACAGTGTGTTGTATATATGTGGTAGTGGTGGAGGAGGGGCCTGAGGCCTCACAGTGTGTTGTATATATGTGGTAGTGGTGGAGGAGGGGCCTGAGGCCTCACAGTGTGTTGTATATATGTGGTAGTGGTGGGGGAGGGGCCTGAGGCCTCACAGTGTGTTGTATATATGTGGTAGTGGTGGAGGAGGGGCCTGAGACCTCACAGTGTGTTGTATATATGTGGTAGTGGTGGAGGAGGGCCTGAGGCCTCACAGTGTGTTGTAGATATGTGGTAGTGGTGGAGGAGGGGCCTGAGGCCTCACAGTGTGTTGTATATATGTGGTAGTGGTGGAGGAGGGGCCTGAGGCCACACAGTGTGTTGTAGATATGTGGTAGTGGTGGAGGAGGGGCCTGACGCCTCACAGTGTGTTGTAGATATGTGGTAGTGGTGGAGGAGGGGCCTGAGGCCTCACAGTGTGTTGTATATATGTGGTAGTGGTGGAGGAGGGGCCTGAGGCCTCACAGTGTGTTGTATATATGTGGTAGTGGTGGAGGAGGGGCCTGAGGCCACACAGTGTATTGTATATATGTGGTAGTGGTGGAGGAGGGGCCTGAGGCCTCACAGTGTGTTGTATATATGTGGTAGTGGTGGAGGAGGGCCTGAGGCCTCACAGTGTGTTGTATATATGTGGTAGTGGTGGAGGAGGGCCTGAGGCCTCACAGTGTGTTGTATATATGTGGTAGTGGTGGGGGAGGGGCCTGAGGCCTCACAGTGTGTTGTATATATGTGGTAGTGGTGGAGGAGGGGCCTGAGTTCTCACAGTGTGTTGTATATATATGGTAGTGGTGGGGGAGGGGCCTGAGGCCACACAGTGTGTTGTATATATGTGGTAGTGGTGGAGGAGGGGCCTGAGGCCTCACAGTGTGTTGTATATATGTGGTAGTGGTGGAGGAGGGGCCTGAGGCCTCACAGTGTGTTGTAGATATGTGGTAGTGGTGGAGGAGGGGCCTGAGGCCTCACAGTGTGTTGTATATATGTGGTAGTGGTGGAGGAGGGGCCTGAGGCCACACAGTGTGTTGTATATATGTGGTAGTGGTGGAGGAGGGCCTGAGGCCACACAGTGTGTTGTATATATGTGGTAGTGGTGGAGGAGGGCCCTGAGGCCTCACAGTGTGTTGTATATATGTGGTAGTGGTGGAGGAGGGGCCTGAGGCCTCACAGTGTGTTGTATATATGTGGTAGTGGTGGAGGAGGGGCCTGAGGCCTCACAGTGTGTTGTAGATATGTTGTAGTGGAGGAGGAGGGGCCTAGGGCCTCACAGTGTGTTGTATATATGTGGTAGTGGTGGAGGAGGGGCCTGAGGCCACACAGTTTGTTGTAGATATGTGGTAGTGGTGGAGGAGGGGCCTGACGCCTCACAGTGTGTTGTAGATATGTGGTAGTGGTGGAGGAGGGGCCTGAGGTCTCACAGTGTGTTGTATATATGTGGTAGTGGTGGAGGAGGGGCCTGAGGCCTCACAGTGTGTTGTATATATGTGGTAGTGGTGGAGGAGGGCCTGAGGCCTCACAGTGTGTTGTATATATGTGGTAGTGGTGGAGGAGGGGCCTGAGGCCACACAGTGTATTGTATATATGTGGTAGTGGTGGAGGAGGGGCCTGAGGCCTCACAGTGTGTTGTATATATGTGGTAGTGGTGGAGGAGGGGCCTGAGGCCTCACAGTGTGTTGTAGATATGTGGTAGTGGTGGAGGAGGGCCTGAGGCCACACAGTGTGTTGTATATATGTGGTAGTGGTGGAGGAGGGGCCTGAGGCCACAGTGTGTTGTAGATATGTGGTAGTGGTGGAGGAGGGGCCTGACGCCTCACAGTGTGTTGTAGATATGTGGTAGTGGTGGAGGAGGGCCTGAGGCCTCACAGTGTGTTGTATATATGTGGTAGTGGTGGAGGAGGGGGCCTGAGGCCTCACAGTGTGTTGTATATATGTGGTAGTGGTGGAGGAGGGGCCTGAGGCCACACAGTGTATTGTATATATGTGGTAGTGGTGGAGGAGGGGCCTGAGGCCTCACAGTGTGTTGTATATATGTGGTAGTGGTGGAGGAGGGGCCTGAGGCCTCACAGTGTGTTGTATATATGTGGTAGTGGTGGAGGAGGGGCCTGAGGCCTCACAGTGTGTTGTATATATGTGGTAGTGGTGGGGGAGGGGCCTGAGGCCTAATAGTGTGTTGTATATATGTGGTAGTGGTGGAGGAGGGGCCTGAGGCCACACAGTGTGTTGTATATATGTGGTAGTGGTGGAGGAGGGGCCTGAGGCCTCACAGTGTGTTGTATATATGTGGTAGTGGTGGAGGAGGGGCCTGAGGCCTCAGTGTGTTGTATATATGTGGTAGTGGTGGAGGAGGGGCCTGAGGCCTCACAGTGTGTTGTAGATATGTGGTAGTGGAGGAGGAGGGGCCTGGGGCCTCACAGTGTGTTGTATATATGTGGTAGTGGTGGAGGAGGGGCCTGAGGCCACACAGTGTGTTGTAGATATGTGGTAGTGGTGGAGGAGGGGCCTGACACCTCACAGTGTGTTGTAGATATGTGGTAGTGGTGGAGGAGGGGCCTGAGGTCTCACAGTGTGTTGTATATATGTGGTAGTGGTGGAGGAGGGGCCTGAGGCCTCACAGTGTGTTGTATATATGTGGTAGTGGTGGAGGAGGGGCCTGAGGCCACACAGTGTGTTGTATATATGTGGTAGTGGTGGAGGAGGGGCCTGAGGCCACACAGTGTATTGTATATATGTGGTAGTGGTGGAGGAGGGGCCTGAGGCCTCACAGTGTGTTGTATATATGTGGTAGTGGTGGAGGAGGGGCCTGAGGCCTCACAGTGTGTTGTATATATGTGGTAGTGGTGGAGGAGGGGCCTGAGGCCTCACAGTGTGTTGTAGATATGTGGTAGTGGAGGAGGAGGGGCCTGGGGCCTCACAGTGTGTTGTATATATGTGGTAGTGGTGGAGGAGGGGCCTGAGGCCACACAGTGTGTTGTAGATATGTGGTAGTGGTGGAGGAGGGGCCTGACGCCTCACAGTGTGTTGTAGATATGTGGTAGTGGTGGAGGAGGGGCCTGAGGTCTCACAGTGTGTTGTATATATGTGGTAGTGGTGGAGGAGGGGCCTGAGGCCTCACAGTGTGTTGTATATATGGTAGTGGTGGAGGAGGGCCTGAGGCCTCACAGTGTGTTGTATATATGTGGTAGTGGTGGAGGAGGGGCCTGAGGCCACACAGTGTGTTGTATATATGTGGTAGTGGTGGAGGAGGGGCCTGAGGCCTCACAGTGTGTTGTATATATGTGGTAGTGGTGGAGGAGGGCCTGAGGCCACACAGTGTGTTGTAGATATGTGGTAGTGGTGGAGGAGGGGCCTGAGGCCTCACAGTGTGTTGTATATATATGGTAGTGGTGGAGGAGGGCCTGAGGCCACACAGTGTGTTGTAGATATGTGGTAGTGGTGGAGGAGGGGCCTGACGCCTCACAGTGTGTTGTAGATATGTGGTAGTGGTGGAGGAGGGGCCTGAGGCCTCACAGTGTGTTGTATATATATGGTAGTGGTGGAGGAGGGCCTGAGGCCTCACAGTGTGTTGTATATATGTGGTAGTGGTGGAGGAGGGCCCTGAGGCCACACAGTGTGTTGTATATATGTGGTAGTGGTGGAGGAGGGGCCTGAGGCCTCACAGTGTGTTGTATATATGTGGTAGTGGTGGAGGAGGGGCCTGAGGCCTCACAGTGTGTTGTATATATGTGGTAGTGGTGGAGGAGGGGCCTGAGGCCTCACAGTGTGTTGTATATATGTGGTAGTGGTGGGGGAGGGCCTGAGGCCTCACAGTGTGTTGTATATATGTGGTAGTGGTGGAGGAGGGGCCTGAGGCCACACAGTGTGTTGTATATATGTGGTAGTGGTGGAGGAGGGGCCTGAGGCCTCACAGTGTGTTGTATATATGTGGTAGTGGTGGAGGAGGGCCTGAGGCCTCAGTGTGTTGTATATATGTGGTAGTGGTGGAGGAGGGGCCTGAGGCCTCACAGTGTGTTGTAGATATGTGGTAGTGGAGGAGGAGGGGCCTGGGGCCTCACAGTGTGTTGTATATATGTGGTAGTGGTGGAGGAGGGGCCTGAGGCCACACAGTGTGTTGTAGATATGTGGTAGTGGTGGAGGAGGGCCTGACGCCTCACAGTGTGTGTTGTAGATATGTGGTAGTGGTGGAGGAGGGGCCTGAGGTCTCACAGTGTGTCGTATATATGTGGTAGTGGTGGAGGAGGGGCCTGAGGCCTCACAGTGTGTTGTATATATGTGGTAGTGGTGGAGGAG
The DNA here is from genome assembly GCF_034236695.1 of Oncorhynchus nerka. Classification (NCBI taxonomy): domain Eukaryota; kingdom Metazoa; phylum Chordata; class Actinopteri; order Salmoniformes; family Salmonidae; genus Oncorhynchus; species Oncorhynchus nerka. The sequence continues at coordinate 98,088,218 of NC_088417.1, read as the reverse complement.
GGGCCTGAGGCCTCACAGTGTGTTGTATATATGTGGTAGTGGTGGAGGAGGGGCCTGAGGCCACACAGTGTATTGTATATATGTGGTAGTGGTGGAGGAGGGGCCTGAGGCCTCACAGTGTGTTGTATATATGTGGTAGTGGTGGAGGAGGGGCCTGAGGCCTCACAGTGTGTTGTATATATGTGGTAGTGGTGGAGGAGGGGCCTGAGGCCTCACAGTGTGTTGTATATATGTGGTAGTGGTGGGGGAGGGGCCTGAGGCCTCACAATGTGTTGTATATATGTGGTAGTGGTGGAGGAGGGGCCTGAGTTCTCACAGTGTGTTGTATATATATGGTAGTGGTGGGGAAGGGGCCTGAGGCCACACAGTGTGTTGTATATATGTGGTAGTGGTGGAGGAGGGGCCTGAGGCCTCACAGTGTGTTGTATATATGTGGTAGTGGTGGAGGAGGGGCCTGAGGCCTCACAGTGTGTTGTAGATATGTGGTAGTGGTGGAGGAGGGGCCTGAGGCCTCACAGTGTGTTGTATATATGTGGTAGTGGTGGAGGAGGGGCCTGAGGCCACACAGTGTGTTGTAGATATGTGGTAGTGGTGGAGGGGCCTGAGGCCTCAAAGTGTGTTGTAGATATGTGGTAGTGGTGGAGGAGGGGCCTGAGGCCTCACAGTGTGTTGTATATATGTGGTAGTGGTGGAGGAGGGGGCCTGAGGCCACAGTGTGTTGTATATATGTGGTAGTGGTGGAGGAAGGGCCTGAGGCCTCACAGTGTGTTGTATATATGTGGTAGTGGTGGAGGAGGGGCCTGAGGCCTCACAGTGTGTTGTATATATGTGGTAGTGGTGGGGGAGGGCCTGAGGCCTCAGTGTGTTGTATATATGTGGTAGTGGTGGAGGAGGGCCTGAGGCCTCACAGTGTGTTGTATATATGTGGTAGTGGTGGAGGAGGGGCCTGAGGCCTCACAGTGTGTTGTATATATGTGGTAGTGGTGGGGGAGGGGCCTGAGGCCTCACAGTGTGTTGTATATATGTGGTAGTGGTGGAGGAGGGGCCTGAGTTCTCACAGTGTGTTGTATATATATGGTAGTGGTGGGGGAGGGGCCTGAGGCCACACAGTGTGTTGTATATATGTGGTAGTGGTGGAGGAGGGGCCTGAGGCCTCACAGTGTGTTGTATATATGTGGTAGTGGTGGAGGAGGGGCCTGAGGCCTCACAGTGTGTTGTAGATATGTGGTAGTGGTGGAGGAGGGGCCTGAGGCCTCACAGTGTGTTGTATATATGTGGTAGTGGTGGAGGAGGGGCCTGAGGCCACACAGTGTGTTGTAGATATGTGGTAGTGGTGGAGGAGGGGCCTGAGGCCTCAAAGTGTGTTGTAGATATGTGGTAGTGGTGGAGGAGGGGCCTGAGGCCTCACAGTGTGTTGTATATATGTGGTAGTGGTGGAGGAGGGGCCTGAGGCCACACAGTGTATTGTATATATGTGGTAGTGGTGGAGGAGGGGCCTGAGGCCTCACAGTGTGTTGTATATATGTGGTAGTGGTGGAGGAGGGGCCTGAGGCCTCACAGTGTGTTGTATATATATGGTAGTGGTGGAGGAGGGCCTGAGGCCTCACAGTGTGTTGTATATATGTGGTAGTGGTGGGGGAGGGGCCTGAGGCCTCACAGTGTGTTGTATATATGTGGTAGTGGTGGAGGAGGGGCCTGAGGCCTCACAGTGTGTTGTATATATGTGGTAGTGGTGGAGGAGGGGCCTGAGGCCTCACAGTGTGTTGTATATATGTGGTAGTGGTGGAGGAGGGGCCTGAGGCCTCACAGTGTGTTGTATATATGTGGTAGTGGTGGAGGAGGGGCCTGAGGCCTCACAGTGTGTTGTAGATATGTGGTAGTGGTGGAGGAGGGCCTGAGGCCTCACAGTGTGTTGTATATATGTGGTAGTGGTGGAGGAGGGCCTGAGGCCTCACAGTGTGTTGTATATATGTGGTAGTGGTGGAGGAGGGCCTGAGGCCTCACAGTGTGTTGTAGATATGTGGTAGTGGTGGAGGGGGGCCTGAGGCCTCACAGTGTGTTGTATATATGTGGTAGTGGTGGAGGAGGGGCCTGATCTTGATTCAACCTTGACCTGTACTTTGATCCTGACCCTTATGGGAACCCCAATCTGAATTCTGATTTTGTGTGTGCAATTTTGGGAATTGTGTGTAGAGATTTGAAAAAAAAGGAGACAGTTTTGGAAAAAGTGTGTAAGCAGTTGGAAAAAACTTTCAGTGGAAGTGTTCATCTGTCATTTAGAATCCGTATAAAACTATGAGAAAAGAAAAGTTCAGAACGTTTGTGACATCACAGCACAGTTGAAGTCAAGACTGGATGGTTTATAGAACGTTTGTGACATCACAGCACAGTTGAAGTCAACCCATATTTATGCTTATTCATTTTATCTTGTGTCCTTTAACTATTTGTACATTGTATATATATATATAATATGACATTTGTAATGTCTTTACTGTTTTGAAACTTCTGTATGTGTAATGTTTACTGTTAATTTTTGTTGTTTTTCACTTCATATATTCACTTTGTATGTTGTCTACCTCACTTGCCTTGGCAATGTTAATACATGTTTCCCATGCCAATAAAGCCCTTGAATTGAATTGAATTGAATTGGTTTATAGAACGTTTGTGACATCACAGCACAGTTGAAGTCAAGACTGGATGGTTTATAGAGATAGATTGGGGATAGGGGCTCTGGACTAAAGTAGTGCACTATATAGGGAATAGGGTTCCATAGGGCTCTGGACTAAAGTAGTGCACTATGTAGGGAATAGGGTTCCATAGGGCTCTGGACTAAAGTAGTGCACTATATAGGGAATAGGGTTCTATAGGGCTCTGGACTAAAGTAGTGCACTATATAGGGAATAGGGTTCTATAGGGCTCTGGACTAAAGTAGTGCACTATATAGGGAATAGGGTTCCATAGGGCTCTGGACTAAAGTAGTGCACTATATAAATAACATTTTAACCTCATAGTCCACCAATACCGGATCCGGGTTCGTGACTAAGGCTCAAGCTCATTAGCATAACGCACAATGCAAAAAAATATTCCTAAAAATATTTAACCTCCACACATTAACAAGTAAAATAGCTCAAATGAAAGATAAACTAGTTGTTTATCTACCCAGCAAGTCAGATTTCTAAAATGTTTTACGGCGAAAACATAGCACATATTTATGTCCAACCACCACCGCAGACATACCTCATTAGCATAGCCAAGTAGGAAAAAATATGCAATCAACAAACGCAGGATTAAAAGAAAAATCATTTCACTAACCTTTTGAAATCTTCATCAGATGACAGTAATATAACATGTTACACAGTACATTCATTTTTTTTTCAATAATCTGCAATATGTATAAATCTCTGTTTACAATGACGCATCGTTCAAAAAATGCTACTACAATGTCAGGAGAAATGAAATAGCTCCGGCAGATAACGTCAGCTAACAAGGAATACACATCATAAACTTTGACTAAATATGCATGTTTTACATATGTATAGCAAGATACACTTCTTCTAAATGCAATCGCTGTGTTACATTTATTTTTAACGTTACAGGTTGCGTTCACTAGGCTATACTAGGAGTCGGCGCTCCAACATTAGCAGTATCGCTCCTCTATCTTGGAGTCGACAGAAACCCAAAATTACCACATAAATATTCCCTTACCTTTGCTGTTCTTCCATCAGAAGACCTGGAAGGGATTATACTTACCAAACCAGCGTTTAGTTTTCAAGTCTGTGTCTTTCGGTTCTCAAAATAGCCACATTTCGGTCGAAATGTAGGCAAATTTTCAAGTGGATGCGCACCAAAACGTCGAAATTATATATTATATGTCGAGTAAATTTGTCAAACTATGTTCATAATTAAGCTTTAACATGTTATAAAGGTGCACAGAAATCGTGAAGACGAACAGAAACACACACGTCGTTTAATCGATCCAGGCTTCGCGCTGAACACGTACAGACTGTTCCCAGAGCGGTAGCTGTTTGGGAAGTGCGTGTGAGATGACGTCAAAGTTGGGCCAACTTTTTCCATGACAAGAGAACATTTGGGAGAATGCATGCCCTGAGAGTTCTGCTTTACATAGAGACAAAATTTTAACCGTTTTAGAAGCTTTAGAGTGTTTTCTATTCGATAATATTTTTTATATGCATATATTAGCAATTTTGGGGAAAAATATTTTCAGTTTACTATGGGCACGCACTTTCTCCAACAGGGGCAGTATAGAGCAAGAGTTCTAAGAGGCTAATGGCATCGGACCGAGGCTCTGCATCTGTCCTCGTGCTCCTAGACCTTAGTGCTGCTTTTGATACCATCGATCACCACATTCTTTTGGAGAGATTGGAAACCCAAATTGGTCTACACGGACATGTTCTGGCCTGGTTTAGATCTTATCTGTCGGAAAGATATCAGTTTGTCTCTGTGAATGGTTTGTCCTCTGACAAATCAACTGTAAATTTCGGTGTTCCTCAAGGTTCTGTTTTAGGACCACTATTGTTTTCACTATATATTTTACCTCTTGGGGATGTTATTCGAAAACATAATGTAAACTTTCACACAGCTGTACATTTCAATTAAACATGGTGAAGCCCCAAAATTGCCCTCGCTAGAAGCATGTGTTTCAGACATAAGGAAGTGGATGGCTACAAACTTTCTACTATTAAACTCGGACAAAACAGAGATGCTTGTTCTAGGTCCCAAGAAACAAAGAGATCTTCTTTTGAATCTGACAATTAATCTTAATGGTTGTACAGTCATCTCAAATAAAACTGTGAAGGACCTCGGTGTTACTCTGGACCCTGATCTCTCTTTTGAAGAACACATCAAGACCATTTCGAGGACAGCTTTTTTCCATCTACGTAACATTGCAAAAATCAGAAACTTTCTGTCCAAAAATGATGCAGAAAAATTAATCCATGCTTTTGTCACTTCTAGGTTAGACTACTGCAATGCTCTATTTTCCGGCTACCCGGATAAAGCACTAAATAAACTTCAGTTAGTGCTAAATACGGCTGCTAGAATCCTGACTAGAACCAAAAAATTGATCATATTACTCCAGTGCTAGCCTCTCTACACTGGCTTCCTTTCAAAGCAAGGGCTGATTTCAAGGTTTTACTGCTAACCTACAAAGCATTACATGGGCTTGCTCCTACCTATCTCTCTGATTTGGTCCTGCCGTACATACCTACACGTACGCTACGGTCACAAGACGCAGGCCTCCTAATTGTCCCTAGAATTTCTAAGCAAACAGCTGGAGGCAGGACTTTCTCCTATAGAGCTCCATTTTTATGGAACGGTCTGCCTACCCATGTCAGAGACGTAAATTCGGTCTCAACCTTTAAGTCTTTACTGAAGACTCATCTCTTCAGTGGGTCATATGATTGAGTGTAGTCTGGCCCAGGAGTGGGAAGGTGAACGGAAAGGCTCTGGAGCAACGAACCGCCCTTGCTGTCTCTGCCTGGCCGGTTCCCCTCTTTCCACTGGGATTCTCTGCCTCTAACCCTATTACAGGGGCTGAGTCACTGGCTTACTGTGGCTCTCTCATGCCGTCCCTGGAGGGGGTGCGTCACCTGAGTGGGTTGATTCACTGTTGTGGCCATCCTGTCTGGGTGGCGCCCCTTGGGGTGTGCCATGGCGGAGATCTTTGTGGGCTATACTCAGCCTTGTCTCAGGATGGTAAGTTGGTGGTTGAAGATATCCCTCTAGTGGTGTGGGGCTGTGCTTTGGCAAAGTGGGTGGGGTTATATCCTTCCTGTTTGGCCCTGTCCGGGGTGTCCTCAGATGGGGCCACAGTGTCTCCTGACCCCTCCTGTCTCAGCCTCCAGTATTTATGCTGCAGTAGTTTATGTGTCGGGGGCTGGGGTCAGTTTGTTATATCTGGAGTACTTCTCCTGTCCTATTCGGTGTCCTGTGAATCTAAGTGTGCGTTTCTAATTCTCTCCTTCTCTCTTTCTTTCTCTCTCGGAGGACCTGAGCCCTAGGACCATGCCCCAGGACTACCTGACATGATGACTCCTTGCTGTCCCCAGTCCACCTGGCCATGCTGCTGCTCCAGTTTCAACTTCCACCTGACTGTGCTGCTGCTCCAGTTTCAACTGTTCTGCCTTATTATTATTCAACCATGCTGGTAATTTATGAACATTTGAACATCTTGGCCATGTTCTGTTATAATCTCCACCCGGCACAGCCAGAAGAGGACTGGCCACCCCACATAGCCTGGTTCCTCTCTAGGTTTCTTCCTAGGTTTTGGCCTTTCTAGGGAGTTTTTCCTAGCCACCGTGCTTCTACACCTGCATTGCTTGCTGTTTGGGGTTTTAGGCTGGGTTTCTGTACAGCACTTTGAGATATCAGCTGATGTACGAAGGGCTATATGAATACATTTGATTTGATTTGATATATAGGGAATAGTGTTCCATAGGGCTCTGGACTAAAGTAGTGCACTATATAGGCAGTAGGGTGCCATTTGGGACAATGGCAACTGCTTGGCATCCGTCCCCAAGACCCTATAGAGGGTCGTGAGTACGGCCCAGTACATCACTGGGGCCAAGCTTCCTATCCAATCAGGACCTCTATACCAGGCTGTGTCAGAGGAAGGGCCTAACAATCATGAAAGACTCCAGCCACCCACGTCATAGACTGTTCTCTCTGCTAGCGAGGGCGGTACCGATGCACCCAGTCTGGATCCAACAGGACCATGACCATTTTCAAGGCTGGTAAATAGTGTAAATTGTTCACCAAATAGCTACCCAGACTATCTGCATTGACCTTTTCTGAAATAACGTTTTTGATTCATCACATAAAGTGCAGTTCATTGTTTATTATCTATCCTGTTACCTAGTTATTTTATCCCCTACCTACAGTATATATACATACAGTGGGGCAAAAACGTATTTAGTCAGCCACCAATTGTGCAAGTTCTCCCACTTAAAAAGATGAGAGAGGCCTTTAATTTTCATCATAGGTCCACTTCAGCTACGACAGACAAAATGAGAAAAAAAGATCCAGAAAATCACATTGTAGGATTTTTAATGAATTTATTTGCAAATTATGGTGAAAAATAAAGAGGTGGATCAGAGACACCAGCAGCAAGAGCGACATCATTGATGTATACAGAGAAGAGAGTCGGCCCGAGGATGAACCCTGTGACACCCCCATAGAGTCTGCCAGAGGTCCGGACAGCAGACCCTCCGATTTGACACACTGAACTCTGTCAGAGAAGTAGTTGGTGAACCAAGGAAGGCAGTCATTTGAGAAACCAAGGCTGTTGAGTCTGCAGATAAGAATGTGGTGATTGACAGAGTCGAAAGCCTTGGCAAGGTCGATGAATAATGCTGCACAGTATTGTATTTTATCGATGGCGGTTATGATGTCGTTTAGGACCTTGAGCGTGGCTGAGGTGCACCCATGACCAGCTCTGAAACCAGATTGCATAGTGGAGAAAGTACGGTGGGATTCGAAATGGTCGGTGATCTGTTTGTTGACTTGGCTTTCGAAGACCTTAGAAAGGCAGGGTAGGATGGATATAGGTCTGTAACAGTTTAGGTCTAGGGTGTCTCCCCCTTTGAAGAGGGGGATGACCGCGGCAGCTTTCCAATCTTTAGTGATCTCAGACTATATGAAATAGAGGTTAAAACAGGGGTTGCAACAATTGCGGTTGGATAATTTTAGAAAGAGAGGGTTCACCTATTGTTCACGAAGCATGTGACAAATACAATTTTATTTTATTTGATTAGGTTAGAGAGGGGGTCGAAATGGCCCAGGATCTTACGGTCACCATTCGTTGACAATCTGATAAATCTTTCTATCAGGAATCAGTGAGCCACAGAAAAAAAAACATTTGAGAACCAACCACCTTATTTCCCCAGTCAGGTGTCAAGGGACCTGGGGAAATCGAGAGGAGAGAATGAAGAGAGGAGGAGGAGAGGCAGAGAAGAGATGAGAAGAGAGGAGGAGAGGAAAAGGGTGGAGAGGTAGAGAGGAGAGGAAGAGAGGAGTGGAGAAGAGAGGAATGAAGAATAGGTGAGAAGGAGAGAAGAGGAGGAAGAGAGATCTCTCCTCTCCTCTCAACATCCTCCTCTCCTCTCAACATCCTCCTCTCCTCTGAACATCCTCCTCTCCAATGACCATCCTGTCCTCCTCTTTCAACTCTCCTGACCTCTCTCCTTTCCTCTCAACATCCTCCTCTGAACATCCTCCTCTCCTCTGACCATCCTGTCCTCCTCTCTTTCAACTCTCCTGACCTCTCTCCTTTCCTCTCCTATGCTTTAACCACCTCCCCTCTCTCCTCTCCATCAGGACTACTACAGCACAGGAGAATGATTCCCTGTATACCCACTAATAACTGGTCTGCTGCGACCGGTGAGGGACCAAAATGGCCGTTCACAGGAGAGCTATAAGGGCCAGTTACAGTTAATCAATCTCCTCTTCCTCCCAGCCCTGGTCAGTGGTCACTACAGATCCAAGATGGTGGCCTGTAGTAGAGCCGTATAGGGACCAGTTACAGTTAGTCAATCTCCTCTTCCTCCCAGCTCTGGTAATTGGTCACTACACCAAGGGCCGGGGCAGGAGGAGGAGAGGTTCTTGCTTGGCCATTCACAGCTCATCATCAGTTACATTTATCTGGGCACTCATATCTCATCTCTAGCCCCAATCAAGATGGGGTCTTATTTTAGCTGCCTCAGCTTCAACCCGCTCTGCTCTGAGCCCTGTTCCTGAATCAGTTGATCAGCCCACTGCGCTGGCTAAGCTGCCGACTGGCCGATCGATAATAATCACCACACCGTCATGGCCATGAGATTGGGACGGAGGGCTGGGAGTTGACTGGCTGATTTGGCTTGGCTGGGACGGATCTCTATAGTTTGGTCGAGTAAGACAGACCTCTTTCCCACCTACCTCACTGTCGCTGCGTTCCAAATGGAACCCTGTTCCCTATATAGTACACTACTTTAGACCAGAGCCCTATAGAACCCTATTCCCTATATAGTGCACTACTTTAGACCAGAGCCCTATAGAACCCTATTCCCTATATAGTGCACTACTTTAGACCAGAGCCCTATGGAACCCTATTCCCTATATAGAGCACTGCTTTAGACCAGAGCCCTATAGAACCCTATTCCCTATATAGTGCACTACTTTAGACCAGAGCCCTATGGAACCCTATTCCCTATATAGAACACTGCTTTAGACCAGGCCCTATAGAACCCTATTCCCTATATAGTGCACTACTTTACACCAGGACCTATAGAACCCTATTCACTATATAGTGCACTACTTAAAGGGGCAGTATAGTTAAAAACATGATTTTCCAGGCAGTGTGATCAGCGAGGAGACAGAGGAACAGTCTAATGTGATCAGAGAGGAGACAGAGGAACAGTCTAATGTGATCAGAGAGGAGACAGAGGGACAGTCTAATGTGATCAGAGAGGAGACAGAGGAACACTCTAATGTGATCAGAGAGGAGACAGAGGAACAGTCTAATGTGATCAGAGAGGAGACAGAGGAACAGTCTAATGTCTCCAGACCTCAGTGTGATCAGAGAGGAGACGGAGGAAAAGTCTAATGTGATCAGAGAGGAGACAGAGGAACAGTCTAATGTGATCAGAGAGGAGACAGAGGAACAGTCTAATGTGATCAGAGAGGAGACAGAGGAACAGTCTAATGTGATCAGAGAGGAGACAGAGGAACAGTCTAATGTGATCAGAGAGGAGACAGAGGAACAGTCTAATGTGATCAGAGAGGAGACAGAGGAACAGTCTAATGTGATCAGAGAGGAGACAGAGGAACAGTCTAATGTGATCAGAGAGGAGACAGAGGAACAGTCTAATGTCTCCAGACCTCAGTGTGATTAGAGAGGAGACAGAGGAACAGTCTAATGTGATCAGAGAGGAGACAAAGGAACAGTCTAATGTGATCAGAAAGGAGACAGAGGAACAGTCTAATGTGATCAGAGAGGAGACAGAGGAACAGTCTAATGTGATCAGAGAGGAGACAGAGGAACAGTCTAATGTGATCAGAGAGGAGACAGAGGAACAGTCTAATGTGATCAGAGAGGAGACAGAGGAACACTCTAATGTGATCAGAGAGGAGATAGAGGAACAGTCTAATGTGATCAGAGAGGCGACAGAGGAACAGTCTAATGTGATCAGAGAGGAGACAGAGGAACACTCTAATGTGATCAGAGAGGAGTCAGAGGAACAGTCTAATGTGATCAGAGAGGAGACAGAGGAACAGTCTAATGTGATCAGAGAGGAGACAGAGGAACAGTCTAATGTCTCCAGACCTCAGTGTGATTAGAGAGGAGACAGAGGAACAGTCTAATGTGATCAGAGAGGAGACAGAGGAACAGTCTAATGTGATCAGAGAGGAGACAGAGGAACAGTCTAATGTCTCCACACCTCAGTGTGATCAGAGAGGAGACAGAGGAACAGTCTATTGTGATCAGAGAGGAGACAGAGGAACAGTCAGATCAGAGAGGAGACAAAGGAACAGTCTAATGTGATCAGAAAGGAGACAGAGTAACAGTCTAATGTGATCAGAGAGGAGACAGAGTAACAGTCTAATGTGATCAGAGAGGAGACAGAGGAACAGTCTAATGTCTCCACACCTCAGTGTGATCAGAGAGGAGACAGAGGAACAGTCAATTGTGATCAGAGAGGAGACAGAGGAACAGTCTAATGTCTCCACACCTCAGTGTGATCAGAGAGGAGACAGAGGAACAGTCTATTGTGATCAGAGAGGAGACAGAGGAACAGTCTAATGTCTCCAGACCTCAGTGTGATTAGAGAGGAGACAGAGGAACAGTCTAATGTGATCAGAAAGGAGACAGAGGAACAGTCTAATGTGATCAGAGAGATGACAGAGGAACAGTCTAATGTCTCCACACCTCAGTGTGATCAGAGAGGAGACAGAGGAACAGTCTATTGTGATCAGAGAGGAGACAGAGGAAAAGTCTAATGTGATCAGAGAGGAGACAGAGGAACAGTCTAATGTGATCAGAGAGGAGACAGAGGAACAGTCTAATGTCTCCACACCTCAGTGTGATCAGAGAGGAGACAGAGGAACAGTCTATTGTGATCAGAGAGGAGACAGAGGAACACTCTAATGTGATCAGAGAGGAGACAGAGGAACAGTCTAATGTGATCAGAGAGGAGACAGAGGAACAGTCTAATGTGATCAGAGAGGAGACAAAGGAACAGTCTAATGTGATCAGAAAGGAGACAGAGGAACATTCTAATGTGATCAGAGAGGAGACAGAGGAACAGTCTAATGTGATCAGAGAGGAGACAGAGGAACAGTCTAATGTCTCCACACTTCAGTGTGATCAGAGAGGAGACAGAGGAACAGTCTATTGTGATCAGTCAGAGAGAGACAGAGGAACAGTCTAATGTGATCAGAGAGGAGACAGAGGAACAGTCTAATGTGATCAGAGAGGAGACAGAGGAACAGACAGAGGAACAGTCTAATGTGATCAGAGAGGAGACAGAGGAACAGTCTAATGTCTGATCAGAGAGGAGACAGAGGAACAGTCAATTGTGATCAGAGAGGAGACAGAGGAACAGTCTAATGTCTCCACACCTCAGTGTGATCAGAGAGGAGACAGAGGAACAGTCTAATTGTGAGAGAGAGGAACAGAATGTGATCAGAGGGAGACAGAGGAACAGTCTAATGTCTCCAGACCTCAGTGTGATCAGAGAGGAGACAGAGGAACAGTCTAATGTGATCAGAAAGGAGACAGAGGAACAGTCTAATGTGAGGAACAGTCTAGATCAGAGAGGAGACAGAGGAACAGTCTAATGTCTCAGAAAGGAGACAGAGGAACAGTCTAATGTGATCAGAGAGGAGACAGAGGAACAGTCTAAGAGAGGAGACAGAGGAACTTGTGATCAGAGAGGAGACAGAGGAACAGTCTAATGTGATCAGAGAGAGGAGACAGAGGAACAGTCTAATGTGATCAGAGAGGAGACAGAGGAACAGTCTAATGTCTCCAATGTGATCAGAGAGGAGACAGAGGAACAGTCTAATGTCTCATACCTCAGTGTGATCAGAGAGGAGACAGAGGAACAGTCTAATGTGATCAGAGAGGAGACAGAGGAACAGTCTAATGTGATCAGAGAGGAGACAGAGGAACAGTCTAATGTGATCAGAGAGGAGACAGAGGAACAGTCTAATGTGATCAGAGAGGAGACAAAGGAACAGTCTAATGTGATCAGAAAGGAGACAGAGGAACATTCTAATGTGATCAGAGAGGAGACAGAGGAACAGTCTAATGTGATCAGAGAGGAGACAGAGGAACAGTCTAATGTCTCCACACTTCAGTGTGATCTGAGAGGAGACAGAGGAACAGTATATTGTGATCAGAGAGGAGACAGAGGAACAGTCTAATGTGATCAGAGAGGAGACAGAGGAACAGTCTAATGTGATCAGAGAGGAGTCAGAGGAACAGTCTAATGTGATCAGAGAGGAGACAGAGGAACAGTCTAATGTGATCAGAGAGGAGACAGAGGAACAGTCTAATGTCTCCAGACCTCAGTGTGATTAGATAGGAGACAGAGGAACAGTCTAATGTGATCAGAGAGGAGACAGAGGAACAGTCTAATGTGATCAGAGAGGAGACAGAGGAACAGTCTAATGTGATCAGAGAGGAGACAGAGAAACAGTCTAATGTGATCAGAAAGGAGACAGAGGAACATTCTAATGTGATCAGAGAGGAGACAGAGGAACAGTCTAATGTGATCAGAGAGGAGACAGAGAAACAGTCTAATGTCTCCACACCTCAGTGTGATCAGAGAGGAGACAGAGGAACAGTATATTGTGATCAGAGAGGAGACAGAGGAACAGTCTAATGTGATCAGAGAGGAGACAGAGGAACAGTCTAATGTGATCAGAGAGGAGACAGAGGAACAGTCTAATGTGATCAGAGAGGAGACAGAGGAACAGTCTAATGTGATCAGAGAGGAGACAGAGGAACAGTCTAATGTCTCCAGACCTCAGTGTGATTAGAGAGGAGACAGAGGAACAGTCTAATGTGATCAGAGAGGAGACAGTGGAACAGTCTAATGTGATCAGAGAGGAGACAGAGGAACAGTCTAATGTCTCCACACCTCAGTGTGATCAGAGAGGAGACCGAGGAACAGTCAATTGTGATCAGAGAGGAGAAAGAGGAACAGTCTAATGTCTCCACACCTCAGTGTGATCAGAGAGGAGACAGAGGAACAGTCTATTGTGATCAGAGAGGAGACAGAGGAACAGTCTAATGTCTCCAGACCTCAGTGTGATTAGAGAGGAGACAGAGGAACAGTCTAATGTGATCAGAAAGGAGACAGAGGAACAGTCTAATGTGATCAGAGAGGAGACAGAGGAACAGTCTAATGTCTCCACACCTCAGTGTGATCAGAGAGGAGACAGAGCAACAGTCTATTGTGATCAGAGAGGAGACAGAGGAAAAGTCTAATGTGATCAGAGAGGAGACAGAGGAACAGTCTAATGTGATCAGAGAGGAGACAGAGGAACAGTCTAATGTCTCCACACCTCAGTGTGATCAGAGAGGAGACAGAGGAACAGTCTATTGTGATCAGAGAGGAGACAGAGGAACCCTCTAATGTGATCAGAGAGGAGACAGAGGAACAGTCTAATGTGATCAGAGAGGAGACAGAGGAACAGTCTAATGTGATCAGAGAGGAGACAAAGGAACAGTCTAATGTGATCAGAAAGGAGACAGAGGAACATTCTAATGTGATCAGAGAGGAGACAGAGGAACAGTCTAATGTGATCAGAGAGGAGACAGAGGAACAGTCTAATGTCTCCACACCTCAGTGTGATCAGAGAGGAGACAGAGGAACAGTATATTGTGATCAGAGAGGAGACAGAGGAACAGTCTAATGTGATCAGAGAGGAGACAGAGGAACACTCTAATGTGATCAGAGAGGAGTCAGAGGAACAGTCTAATGTGATCAGAGAGGAGACAGAGGAACAGTCTAATGTGATCAGAGAGGAGACAGAGGAACAGTCTAATGTCTCCAGACCTCAGTGTGATTAGATAGGAGACAGAGGAACAGTCTAATGTGATCAGAGAGGAGACAGAGGAACAGTCTAATGTGATCAGAGAGGAGACAGAGGAACAGTCTAATGTGATCAGAGAGGAGACAGAGAAACAGTCTAATGTGATCAGAAAGGAGACAGAGGAACATTCTAATGTGATCAGAGAGGAGACAGAGGAACAGTCTAATGTGATCAGAGAGGAGACAGAGGAAACAGTCTAATGTCTCCATCAGTGTGATCAGAGAGGAGACAGAGGAACAGTCTAATGTGATCAGAGAGGAGACAGAGGAACAGTCTAATGTGATCAGAGAGGAGACAGAGGAACACTCTAATGTGATCAGAGAGGAGTCAGAGGAACAGTCTAATGTGATCAGAGAGGAGACAGAGGAACAGTCTAATGTGATCAGAGAGGAGACAGAGGAACAGTCTAATGTCTCCAGACCTCAGTGTGATTAGAGAGGAGACAGAGGAACAGTCTAATGTGATCAGAGAGGAGACAGAGGAACAGTCTAATGTGATCAGAGAGGAGACAGAGGAACAGTCTAATGTCTCCACACCTCAGTGTGATCAGAGAGGAGACAGAGGAACAGTCTATTGTGATCAGAGAGGAGACAGAGGAACAGTCTAATGTGATCAGAGAGGAGACAGAGGAAAAGTCTAATGTGATCAGAGAGGAGACAGAGGAACAGTCTAATGTCTCCAGACCTCAGTGTGATTAGAGAGGAGACAGAGGAACAGTCTAATGTGATCAGAGAGGAGACAGAGGAACAGTCTATTGTGATCAGAGAGGAGACAGAGGAAAAGTCTAATGTGATCAGAGAGGAGACAGAGGAACAGTCTAATGTGATCAGAGAGGAGACAGAGGAACAGTCTAATGTCTCCACACCTCAGTGTGATCAGAGAGGAGACAGAGGAACAGTCTATTGTGATCAGAGAGGAGACAGAGGAACACTCTAATGTGATCAGAGAGGAGACAGAGGAACAGTCTAATGTGATCAGAGAGGAGACAGAGGAACAGTCTAATGTGATCAGAGAGGAGACAAAGGAACAGTCTAATGTGATCAGAAAGGAGACAGAGGAACATTCTAATGTGATCAGAGAGGAGACAGAGGCACAGTCTAATGTGATCAGAGAGGAGACAGAGGAACAGTCTAATGTGATCAGAGAGGAGACAGAGGAACAGTCTAATGTGATCAGAGAGGAGACAGAGGAACAGTCTAATGTCTCCAGACCTCAGTGTGATTAGAGAGGAGACAGAGGAACAGTCTAATGTGATCAGAGAGGAGACAGAGGAACAGTCTAATGTGATCAGAGAGGAGACAGAGGAACACTCTAATGTGATCAGAGAGGAGACAGAGGAACAGTCTAATGTGATCAGAGAGGAGACAGAGGAACATTCTAATGTGATCAGAGAGGAGACAAAGGAACAGTCTAATGTGATCAGAAAGGAGACAGAGGAACATTCTAATGTGATCAGAGAGGAGAAAGAGGAACAGTCTAATGTGATCAGAGAGGAGACAGAGGAACAGTCTAATGTCTCCACACCTCAGTGTGATCAGAGAGGAGACAGAGGAACAGTATATTGTGATCAGAGAGGAGACAGAGGAACAGTCTAATGTGATCAGAGAGGAGACAGAGGAACACTCTAATGTGATCAGAGAGGAGTCAGAGGAACAGTCTAATGTGATCAGAGAGGAGACAGAGGAACAGTCTAATGTGATCAGAGAGGAGACAGAGGAACAGTCTAATGTCTCCACACCTCAGTGTGATTAGAGAGGAGACAGAGGAACAGTCTAATGTGATCAGAGAGGAGACAGAGGAACAGTCTAATGTGATCAGAGAGAGACAGAGGAACAGTCTAATGTCTCCACACCTCAGTGTGATCAGAGAGGAGACAGAGGAACAGTCTATTGTGATCAGAAAGGAGACAGAGGAACAGTCTAATGTGATCAGAGAGGAGACAGAGGAACAGTCTAATGTGATCAGAAAGGAGACAGAGGAACAGTCTAATGTCTCCAGACCTCAGTGTGATTAGAGAGGAGACAGAGGAACAGTCTAATGTGATCAGAGAGGAGACAGAGGAACAGTCTAATGTGATCAGAGAGGAGACAGAGGAACAGTCTAATGTCTCCACACCTCAGTGTGATCAGAGAGGAGACAGAGGAACAGTCTATTGTGATCAGAGAGGAGACAAAGGAACAGTCTAATGTGATCAGAAAGAGGAGACAGAGGAAAGCAATGATCAGAAAGGAGACAGAGGAACAGTCTAATGTGACCTCAGTGTGATTAGAGAGGAGACAGAGGAACAGTCTAATGTGATCAGAGAGGAGACAGAGGAACAGTCTAATGTGATCAGAGAGGAGACAGAGGAACAGTCTAATGTGTGTGATCAGAGAGGAGACAGAGGAACAGTCTATTGTGATCAGAGAGGAGACAGAGGAACAGTCTAATGTGATCAGAGAGGAGACAAAGGAACAGTCTAATGTGATCAGAAAGGAGACAGAGGAACAGTCTAATGTGATCAGAGAGGAGACAGAGGAACAGTCTAATGTGATCAGAGAGGAGACAGAGGAACAGTCTAATGTCTCCACACCTCAGTGTGATCAGAGAGGAGACAGAGGAACAGTCTAATGTGATCAGAGAGGAGACAGAGGAACAGTCTAATGTGATCAGAGAGGAGACAGAGGAACAGTCTATTGTGATCAGAGAGGAGACAGAGGAACAGTCTAATGTGATCAGAGAGGAGACAGAGGAACAGTCTAATGTGATCAGAGAGGAGACAGAGGAACAGTCTAATGTGATCAGAGAGGAGACAGAGGAACAGTCTAATGTGATCAGAGAGGAGACAGAGGAACACTCTAAT
Source organism: Oncorhynchus nerka (assembly GCF_034236695.1). Classification (NCBI taxonomy): domain Eukaryota; kingdom Metazoa; phylum Chordata; class Actinopteri; order Salmoniformes; family Salmonidae; genus Oncorhynchus; species Oncorhynchus nerka. The sequence goes on along the minus strand of NC_088417.1, from coordinate 98,071,279 downwards.
GTGATCAGAGAGGAGACAGAGGAACAGTCTAATGTGATCAGAGAGGAGACAGAGGAACAGTCTAATGTGATCAGAGAGGAGACAGATGAACAGTCTAATGTGATCAGAGAGGAGACAGAGGAACAGTCTAATGTCTCCAGACCTCAGTGTGATTAGAGAGGAGACAGAGGAACAGTCTAATGTGATCAGAGAGGAGACAGAGGAACAGTCTAATGTGATCAGAGAGGAGACAAAGGAACAGTCTAATGTGATCAGAAAGGAGACAGAGGAACAGTCTAATGTGATCAGAGAGGAGACAGAGGAACAGTCTAATGTCTCCACACCTCAGTGTGATTAGAGAGGAGACAGAGGCACAGTCTAATGTGATCAGAGAGGAGACAGAGGAACAGTCTAATGTCTCCACACCTCAGTGTGATCAGAGAGGAGACAGAGGAACAGTCTATTGTGATCAGAGAGGAGACAGAGGCACAGTCTAATGTCTCCAGACCTCAGTGTGATTAGAGAGGAGACAGAGGAACAGTCTAATGTGATCAGAGAGGAGACAGAGGAACAGTCTAATGTCTCCACACCTCAGTGTGATCAGAGAGGAGACAGAGGAACAGTCTATTGTGATCAGAGAGGAGACAGAGGCACAGTCTAATGTGATCAGAGAGGAGACAAAGGAACAGTCTAATGTGATCAGAAAGGAGACAGAGGAAAAGTCTATTGTGATCAGAGAGGAGACAGAGGAACAGTCTAATGTCTCCACACCTCAGTGTGATCAGAGAGGAGACAGAGGAACAGTATATTGTGATCAGAGAGGAGACAGAGGAACAGTCTAATGTGATCAGAGAGGAGACAGAGGAACACTCTAATGTGATCAGAGAGGAGTCAGAGGAACAGTCTAATGTGATCAGAGAGGAGACAGAGGAACAGTCTAATGTGATCAGAGAGGAGACAGAGGAACAGTCTAATGTCTCCACACCTCAGTGTGATTAGAGAGGAGACAGAGGAACAGTCTAATGTGATCAGAGAGGAGACAGAGGAACAGTCTAATGTGATCAGAGAGGAGACAGAGGAACAGTCTAATGTCTCCACACCTCAGTGTGATCAGAGAGGAGACAGAGGAACAGTCTATTGTGATCAGAAAGGAGACAGAGGAACAGTCTAATGTGATCAGAGAGGAGACAGAGGAACAGTCTAATGTGATCAGAAAGGAGACAGAGGAACAGTCTAATGTCTCCAGACCTCAGTGTGATTAGAGAGGAGACAGAGGAACAGTCTAATGTGATCAGAGAGGAGACAGAGGAACAGTCTAATGTGATCAGAGAGGAGACAGAGGAACAGTCTAATGTCTCCACACAGTGTGATCAGAGAGGAGACAGAGGAACAGTCTATTGTGATCAGAGAGGAGACAAAGGAACAGTCTAATGTGATCAGAAAGGAGACAGAGGAAAGCCGATTGTGATCAGAAAGGAGACAGAGGAACAGTCTAATGTCTCCAGACCTCAGTGTGATTAGAGAGGAGACAGAGGAACAGTCTAATGTGATCAGAGAGGAGACAGAGGAACAGCCTAATGTGATCAGAGAGGAGACAGAGGAACAGTCTAATGTCTCCACACCTCAGTGTGATCAGAGAGGAGACAGAGGAACAGTCTATTGTGATCAGAGAGGAGACAGAGGAACAGTCTAATGTGATCAGAGAGGAGACAAAGGAACAGTCTAATGTGATCAGAAAGGAGACAGAGGAACATTCTAATGTGATCAGAGAGGAGACAGAGGAACAGTCTAATGTGATCAGAGAGGAGACAGAGGAACAGTCTAATGTCTCCACACCTCAGTGTGATCAGAGAGGAGACAGAGGAACAGTCTAATGTGATCAGAGAGGAGACAGAGGAACAGTCTAATGTGATCAGAGAGGAGACAGAGGAACAGTCTATTGTGATCAGAGAGGAGACAGAGGAACAGTCTAATGTGATCAGAGAGGAGACAGAGGAACAGTCTAATGTGATCAGAGAGGAGACAGAGGAACAGTCTAATGTGATCAGAGAGGAGACAGAGGAACAGTCTAATGTGATCAGAGAGGAGACAGAGGAACACTCTAATGTGATCAGAGAGGAGTCAGAGGAACAGTCTAATGTGATCAGAGAGGAGACAGAGGAACAGTCTAATGTGATCAGAGAGGAGACAGATGAACAGTCTAATGTGATCAGAGAGGAGACAGAGGAACAGTCTAATGTCTCCAGACCTCAGTGTGATTAGAGAGGAGACAGAGGAACAGTCTAATGTGATCAGAGAGGAGACAGAGGAACAGTCTAATGTGATCAGAGAGGAGAAAAGGAACAGTCTAATGTGATCAGAAGGAGACAGAGGAACAGTCTAATGTGATCAGAGAGGAGACAGAGGAACAGTCTAATGTCTCCACCTCAGTGTGATTAGAGAGGAGACAGAGGAACAGTCTAATGTGATCAGAGAGGAGACAGAGGAACAGTCTAATGTCTCCAGACCTCAGTGTGATCAGAGAGGAGACAGAGGAACAGTCTATTGTGATCAGAGAGGAGACAGAGGAACAGTCTAATGTCTCCAGACCTCAGTGTGATTAGAGAGGAGACAGAGGAACAGTCTAATGTGATCAGAGAGGAGACAGAGGAACAGTCTAATGTCTCCACACCTCAGTGTGATCAGAGAGGAGACAGAGGAACAGTCTATTGTGATCAGAGAGGAGACAGAGGCACAGTCTAATGTGATCAGAGAGGAGACAGAGGAACAGTCTAATGTGATCAGAAAGGAGACAGAGGAAAAGTCTATTGTGATCAGAGAGGAGACAGAGGAACAGTCTAATGTCTCCAGACCTCAGTGTGATTAGAGAGGAGACAGAGGAACAGTCTAATGTGATCAGAGAGGAGACAGAGGAACAGTGTACTGTGATCAGAGAGGAGACAGAGGAACAGTCTAATGTGATCAGAGAGGAGACAGAGGAACAGTCTAATGTGATCAGAGAGGAGACAGAGGAACAGTCTAATGTGATCAGAGAGGAGACAGAGGAACAGTCTAATGTGATCAGAGAGGAGACAGAGGAACAGTCTAATGTGATCAGAGAGGAGACAGAGGAACAGTCTAATGTGATCAGAGAGGAGACAAAGGAACAGTCTAATGTGATCAGAAAGGAGACAGAGGAACAGTCTAATGTGATCAGAGAGGAGACAGAGGAACAGTCTAATGTCTCCAGACCTCAGTGTGATTAGAGAGGAGACAGAGGAACAGTCTAATGTGATCAGAGAGGAGACAGAGGAACAGTCTAATGTCTCCACACCTCAGTGTGATCAGAGAGGAGACAGAGGAACAGTCTATTGTGACCAGAGAGGAGACAGAGGAACAGTCTAATGTCTCCAGACCTCAGTGTGATTAGAGAGGAGACAGAGGAACAGTCTAATGTGATCAGAGAGGAGACAGAGGAACAGTCTAATGTCTCCACACCTCAGTGTGATCAGAGAGGAGACAGAGGAACAGTCTATTGTGATCAGAGAGGAGACAGAGGAACAGTCTAATGTGATCAGAGAGGAGACAAAGGAACAGTCTAATGTGATCAGAAAGGAGACAGAGGAACAGTCTATTGTGATCAGAGAGGAGACAGAGGAACAGTCTAATGTCTCCAGACCTCAGTGTGATTAGAGAGGAGACAGAGGAACAGTCTAATGTGATCAGAGAGGAGACAGAGGAACAGTCTAATGTGATCAGAGAGGAGACAGAGGAACAGTCTAATGTCTCCACACCTCAGTGTGATCAGAGAGGAGACAGAGAAACAGTCTATTGTGATCAGAGAGGAGACAGAGGAACAGTCTAATGTGATCAGAGAGGAGACAGAGGAACAGTCTAATGTGATCAGAGAGGAGACAAAGGAACAGTCTAATGTGATCAGAGAGAGACAGAGGAACAGTCTAATCAGAGAGGAGACAGAGGAAAAGTCTAGACCTCAGTGTGATCAGAGAGGAGACAGAGGAACAGTCTAATGTGATCAGAGAGGAGACAGAGGAACAGTCTAATGTGATCAGAGAGGAGACAGAGGAACAGTCTAATGTGATCAGAGAGGAGACAGAGGAACAGTCTCTCCAGACCTCAGTGTGATTAGAGAGGAGACAGAGGAACAGTCTAATGTGATCAAAGAGGAGACAGAGGAACAGTCTAATGTGATCAGAGAGGAGACAAAGGAACAGTCTAATGTGATCAGAAAGGAGACAGAGGAACAGTCTAATGTGATCAGAGAGGAGACAGAGGAACAGTCTAATGTCTCCACACCTCAGTGTGATTAGAGAGGAGACAGAGGCACAGTCTAATGTGATCAGAGAGGAGACAGAGGAACAGTCTAATGTCTCCACACCTCAGTGTGATCAGAGAGGAGACAGAGGAACAGTCTATTATGATCAGAGAGGAGACAGAGGCACAGTCTAATGTCTCCAGACCTCAGTGTGATTAGAGAGGAGACAGAGGAACAGTCTAATGTGATCAGAGAGGAGACAGAGGAACAGTCTAATGTCTCCACACCTCAGTGTGATCAGAGAGGAGACAGAGGAACAGTCTATTGTGATCAGAGAGGAGACAGAGGAACAGTCTAATGTGATCAGAGAGGAGACAAAGGAACAGTCTAATGTGATCAGAAAGGAGACAGAGGAAAAGTCTATTGTGATCAGAGAGGAGACAGAGGAACAGTCTAATGTCTCCAGACCTCAGTGTGATTAGAGAGGAGACAGAGGAACAGTCTAATGTGATCAGAGAGGAGACAGAGGAACAGTGTACTGTGATCAGAGAGGAGACTGAGGAACAGTCTAATGTGATCAGAGAGGAGACAGAGGAACAGTCTAATGTGATCAGAGAGGAGACAGAGGAACAGTCTAATGTGATCAGAGAGGAGACAGAGGAACAGTCTAATGTGATCAGAGAGGAGACAGAGGAACAGTCTAATGTGATCAGAGAGGAGACAGAGGAACACTCTAATGTGATCAGAGAGGAGACAGAGGAACAGTCTAATGTGATCAGAGAGGAGACAGATGAACAGTCTAATGTGATCAGAGAGGAGACAGAGGAACAGTCTAATGTCTCCAGACCTCAGTGTGATTAGAGAGGAGACAGAGGAACAGTCTAATGTGATCAGAGAGGAGACAGAGGAACAGTCTAATGTGATCAGAGAGGAGACAAAGGAACAGTCTAATGTGATCAGAAAGGAGACAGAGGAACAGTCTAATGTGATCAGAGAGGAGACAGAGGAACAGTCTAATGTCTCCAGACCTCAGTGTGATTAGAGAGGAGACAGAGGAACAGTCTAATGTGATCAGAGAGGAGACAGAGGAACAGTCTAATGTCTCCACACCTCAGTGTGATCAGAGAGGAGACAGAGGAACAGTCTATTGTGATCAGAAAGGAGACAGAGGAACAGTCTAATGTGATCAGAGAGGAGACAGAGGAACAGTCTAATGTCTCCAGACCTCAGTGTGATTAGAGAGGAGACAGAGGAACAGTCTAATGTGATCAGAGAGGAGACAGAGGAACAGTCTAATGTCTCCACACCTCAGTGTGATCAGAGAGGAGACAGAGGAACAGTCTAATGTGATCAGAAAGGAGACAGAGGAACAGTCTAATGTGATCAGAGAGGAGACAGAGGAACAGTCTAATGTGATCAGAGAGGAGACAGAGGAACAGTCTAATGTCTCCACACCTCAGTGTGATCAGAGAGGAGACAGAGGAACAGTCTATTGTGACCAGAGAGGAGACAGAGGAACAGTCTAATGTCTCCAGACCTCAGTGTGATTAGAGAGGAGACAGAGGAACAGTCTAATGTGATCAGAGAGGAGACAGAGGAACAGTCTAATGTCTCCACACCTCAGTGTGATCAGAGAGGAGACAGAGGAACAGTCTATTGTGATCAGAGAGGAGACAGAGGCACAGTCTAATGTGATCAGAGAGGAGACAAAGGAACAGTCTAATGTGATCAGAAAGGAGACAGAGGAACAGTCTATTGTGATCAGAGAGGAGACAGAGGAACAGTCTAATGTCTCCAGACCTCAGTGTGATTAGAGAGGAGACAGAGGAACAGTCTAATGTGATCAGAGAGGAGACAGATGAACAGTCTAATATATCCACACCTCAGTGTGATCAGAGAGGAGACAGAGAAACAGTCTATTGTGATCAGAGAGGAGACAGAGGAACAGTCTAATGTGATCAGAGAGGAGACAGAGGAACAGTCTAATGTGATCAGAGAGGAGACAAAGGAACAGTCTAATGTGATCAGAAAGGAGACAGAGGAACAGTCTATTGTGATCAGAGAGGAGACAGAGGAAAAGTCTAATGGCTCCAGACCTCAGTGTCATTAGAGAGGAGACAGAGGAACAGTCTAATGTGATCAGAGAGGAGACAGAGGAACAGTCTAATGTGATCAGAGAGGAGACAGAGGAACAGTCTAATGTCTCCACACCTCAGTGTGATCAGAGAGGAGACAGAGGAGCAGTCTATTGTGATCAGAGAGGAGACAGAGGAACAGTCTAATGTGATCAGAGAGGAGACAAAGGAACAGTCTAATGTGATCAGAAAGGAGTCAGAGGAACAGTCTAATGTGATCAGAGAGGAGACAGAGGAACAGTCTAATGTGATCAGAGTGGAGACAGAGGAACAGTCTAATGTCTCCACACCTCAGTGTGATCAGAGAGGAGACAGAGGAACAGTCTATTGTGATCAGAGAGGAGACAGAGGAACAGTCTAATGTGATCAGAGAGGAGACAAAGGAACAGTCTAATGTGATCAGAAAGGAGACAGAGGAACAGTCTAATGTGATCATAGAGGAGACAGGGGAACAGTCTAATGTGATCAGAGAGGAGACAGAGGAACAGTCTAATGTCTCCACACCTCAGTGTGATCAGAGAGGAGACAGAGGAACAGTCTAATGTGATCAGAGAGGAGACAGAGGAACAGTCTATTGTGATCAGAGAGGAGACAGAGGAACAGTCTAATGTCTCCAGACCTCAGTGTGATTAGAGAGGAGACAGAAGAACAGTCTAATGTGATCATAGAGGAGACAAAGGAACAGTCTAATGTCTCCACACCTCAGTGTGATCAGAGAGGAGACAGAGGCACAGTCTAATGTGATCAGAGAGGAGACAAAGGAACAGTCTAATGTCTCCACACCTCAGTGTGATCAGAGAGGAGACAGAGGAACAGTCTATTGTGATCAGAGAGGAGACAGAGGAACAGTCTAATGTGATCAGAGAGGAGACAAAGGAACAGTCTAATGTGATCAGAAAGGAGACAGAGGAACAGTCTAATGTGATCAGAGAGGAGACAGAGGAACAGTCTAATGTCTCCACACCTCAGTGTGATCAGAGAGGAGACAGAGGAACAGTCTATTGTGATCAGAGAGGAGACAGAGGAACAGTCTAATGTGATCAGAGAGGAGACAGAGGAACAGTCTAATGTGATCAGAAAGGAGACAGAGGAACAGTCTAATGTGATTAGAGAGGAGACAGAGGAACAGTCTAATGTGATCAGAGAGGAGACAGAGGAACAGTCTAATGTCTCCAGACCTCAGTGTGATTAGAGAGGAGACAGAGGAACAGTCTAATGTGATCAAAGAGGAGACAGAGGAACAGTCTAATGTGATCAGAGAGGAGACGGAGGAGCAGTCTAATGTCTCCACACCTCAGTGTGATCAGAGAGGAGACAGAGGAACAGTCTATTGTGATCAGAGAGGAGACAGAGGAACAGTCTAATGTGATCAGAGAGGAGACAAAGGAACAGTCTGATGTGATCAGAAAGGAGACAGAGGAACAGTCTAATGTGATCAGAGAGGAGACAGAGGAACAGTCTAATGTGATCAGAGAGGAGACAGAGGAACAGTCTAATGTCTCCACACCTCAGTGTGATCAGAGAGGAGACAGAGGAACAGTATATTGTGATCAGAGAGGAGACAGAGGAACAGTCTAATGTGATCAGAGAGGAGACAAAGGAACAGTCTAATGTGATCAGAGAGGAGACAGAGGAACAGTCTAATGTGATCAGAGAGGAGACAGAGGAACACTCTAATGTGGTCAGAGAGGAGACAGAGGAACAGTCTAATGTGATCAGAGAGGAGACAGAGGAACAGTCTAATGTGATCAGAGAGGAGACAGAGGAACACTCTAATGTGATCAGAGAGGAGTCAGAGGAACAGTCTAATGTGATCAGAGAGGAGACAGAGGAACAGTCTAATGTGATCAGAGAGGAGACAAAGGAACAGTCTAATGTGATCAGAAAGGAGACAGAGGAAAAGTCTATTGTGATCAGAGAGGAGACAGAGGAACAGTCTAATGTCTCCACACCTCAGTGTGATCAGAGAGGAGACAGAGGAACAGTCTATTGTGATCAGAGAGGAGACAGAGGAACAGTGTACTGTGATCAGAGAGGAGACAGAGGAACAGTCTAATGTGTGTGATCAGAGAGGAGACAGAGGAACAGTCTATTGTGATCAGAGAGGAGACAGAGGAACAGTCTAATGTGATCAGAGAGGAGACAAAGGAACAGTCTAATGTGATCAGAGAGAGACAGAGGAACAGTCTAATGTGATCAGAGAGGAGACAGAGGAACAGTCTAATGTCTCCACACCTCAGTGTGATCAGAGAGGAGACAGAGGAACAGTCTATTGTGATCAGAGAGGAGACAGAGGAACAGTCTAATGTGATCAGAGAGGAGACAAAGGAACAGTCTAATGTGATCAGAAAGGAGACAGAGGAACAGTCTAATGTGATCAGAGAGGAGACAGAGGAACAGTCTAATGTGATCAGAGAGGAGACAGAGGAACAGTCTAATGTGATCAGAGAGGAGACAGAGGAACAGTCTAATGTGACCTCAGATTAGAGAGGAGACAGAGGAACAGTCTAATGTGATCAAAGAGGAGACAGAGGAACAGTCTAATGTGATCAGAGAGGAGACAGAGGAACAGTCTAATGTCTCCACACCTCAGTGTGATCAGAGAGGAGACAGAGGAACAGTCTATTGTGATCAGAGAGGAGACAGAGGAACAGTCTAATGTGATCAGAGAGGAGTCAGAGGAACACTCTAATGTGATCAGAGAGGAGACAGAGGAACAGTCTAATGTGATCAGAGAGGAGACAGAGGAACAGTCTAATGTCTCCAGACCTCAGTGTGATTAGAGAGGAGACAGAGGAACAGTCTAATGTGATCAGAGAGGAGACAGAGGAACAGTCTAATGTCTCCACACCTCAGTGTGATCAGAGAGGAGACAGAGGAACAGTATATTGTGATCAGAGAGGAGACAGAGGAACAGTCTAATGTGATCAGAGAGGAGACAAAGGAACAGTCTAATGTGATCAGAGAGGAGACAGAGGAACAGTCTAATGTGATCAGAGAGGAGACAGAGGAACAGTCTAATGTGATCAGAGAGGAGACAGAGGAACAGTCTAATGTGATCAGAGAGGAGACAGAGGAACAGTCTAATGTGATCAGAGAGGAGACAGAGGAACAGTCAGAGAGGAGTAGAGGAACAGTCTAATGTGATCAGAGAGGAGACAGAGGAACAGTCTAATGTGATCAGAGAGGAGACAGAGGAACAGTGTACTGTGATCAGAGAGGAGACAGAGGAACAGTCTAATGTGATCAGAGAGGAGACAGAGGAACAGTCTAATGTGATCAGAGAGGAGACAGAGGAACAGTCTAATGTGATCAGAGAGGAGACAGAGGAACAGTCTAATGTGATCAGAGAGGAGACAGAGGAACAGTCTAATGTCTCCAGACCTCAGTGTGATCAGAGAGGAGACAGAGGAACAGTCTATTGTGATCAGAGAGGAGACAGAGGAACAGTCTAATGTGATCAGAGAGGAGACAGAGGAACAGTCTAATGTGATCAGAGAGGAGACAGAGGAACAGTCTAATGTGATCAGAGATGAGACAAAGGAACAGTCTAATGTGATCAGAAAGGAGACAGAGGAACAGTCTAATGTGATCAGAGAGGAGACAGAGGAACAGTCTAATGTGATCAGAGAGGAGACAAAGGAACAGTCTAATGTGATCAGAAAGGAGACAGAGGAACAGTCTAATGTGATCAGAGAGGAGACAGAGTAACAGTCTAATGTCTCCAGACCTCAGTGTGATTAGAGAGGAGACAGAGGAACAGTCTAATGTGATCAGAGAGAAGACAGAGGAACAGTCTCAGTGTGATCAGAGAGGACAGAGGAACAGTCTATTGTGATCAGAGAGGAGACAGAGGAACAGTCTAATGTGATCAGAGAGGAGACAAAGGAACAGTCTAATGTGATCAGAAAGGAGACAGAGGAACAGTGTGATCAGAGAGGAGACAGAGGAACAGTCTAATGTGATCAGAGAGGAGACAGAGGAACAGTCTAATGTGATCAGAGAGGAGACAGAGGAACAGTCTAATGTGATCAGAGAGGAGACAGAGGAACAGTCTAATGTCTCCAGACCTCAGTGTGATCAGAGAGGAGACAGAGGAACAGTCTATTGTGATCAGAGAGGAGACAGAGGAACAGTCTAATGTGATCAGAGAGGAGACAAAGGAACAGTCTAATGTGATCAGAAAGGAGACAGAGGAACAGTCTAATGTGATCAGAGAGGAGACAGAGGAACAGTCTAATGTGATCAGAGAGGAGACAGAGGAACAGTCTAATGTGATCAGAGAGGAGACAGAGGAACAGTCTAATGTCTCCAGACCTCAGTGTGATCAGAGAGGAGACAGAGGAACAGTCTATTGTGATCAGAGAGGAGACAGAGGAACAGTCTAATGTGATCAGAGAGGAGACAAAGGAACAGTCTAATGTGATCAGAGAGGAGACAGAGGAACAGTCTAATGTGATCAGAGAGGAGACAGAGGAACAGTCTAATGTGATCAGAGAGGAGACAGAGGAACAGTCTAATGTGATCAGAGAGGAGACAGAGGAACAGTCTAATGTCTCCACACCTCAGTGTGATCAGAGAGGAGACAGAGGAACAGTCTATTGTGATCAGAGAGGAGACAGAGGAACAGTCTATTGTGATCAGAGAGGAGACAGAGGCACAGTCTAATGTGATCAGAGAGGAGACAAAGGAACAGTCTAATGTGATCAGAAAGGAGACAGAGGAAAAGTCTATTGTGATCAGAGAGGAGACAGAGGAACAGTCTAATGTCTCCAGACCTCAGTGTGATTAGAGAGGAGACAGAGGAACAGTCTAATGTGATCAGAGAGGAGACAGAGGAACAGTGTACTGTGATCAGAGAGGAGACAGAGGTACAGTCTAATGTCTCCACACCTCAGTGTGATCAGAGAGGAGACAGAGGAACAGTCTATTGTGATCAGAGAGGAGACAGAGGAACAGTCTAATGTGATCAGAGAGGAGACAAAGGAACAGTCTAATGTGATCAGAAAGGAGACAGAGGAACAGTCTAATGTGATCAGAGAGGAGACAGAGGAACAGTCTAATGTGATCAGAGAGGAGACAGAGGAACAGTCTAATGTCTCCACACCTCAGTGTGATCAGAGAGGAGACAGAGGAACAGTCTATTGTGATCAGAGAGGAGACAGAGGAACAGTCTAATGTGATCAGAGAGGAGACAAAGGAACAGTCTAATGTGATCAGAAAGGAGACAGAGGAACAGTCTAATGTGATCAGAGAGGAGACAGAGGAACAGTCTAATGTGATCAGAGAGGAGACAGAGGAACAGTCTAATGTGATCAGAGAGGAGACAGAGGAACAGTGTGATCAGAGAGGAGACAGAGGAACAGTCTAATGTGATCAGATTAGAGAGGAGACAGAGGAACAGTCTAATGTGATCAGAGAGGAGACAGAGGAACAGTCTAATGTGATCAGAGAGGAGACAGAGGAACAGTCTAATGTCTCCACACCTCAGTGTGATCAGAGAGGAGACAGAGGAACAGTCTATTGTGATCAGAGAGGAGACAGAGGAACAGTCTAATGTGATCAGAGAGGAGACAGAGGAACAGTCTAATGTGATCAGAGAGGAGACAGAGGAACAGTCTAATGTGATCAGAGAGGAGACAGAGGAACAGTCTAATGTCTCCAACCTCAGTGTGATCAGAGAGGAGACAGAGGAACAGTCTAATGTGATCAGAGAGGAGACAGAGGAACAGTCTAATGTGATCAGAGAGGAGACAAAGGAACAGTCTAATGTGATCAGAAAGGAGACAGAGGAACAGTCTAATGTGATCAGAGAGGAGACAGAGGAACAGTCAATGTCTAACCTCAGTGATCAGAGAGGAGACAGAGGAACAGTCTAATGTGATCAGAGAGGAGACAGAGGAACAGTCTAATGTGATCAGAGAGGAGACAGAGGAACAGTCTAATGTCTCCAGACCTCAGTGTGATCAGAGAGGAGACAGAGGAACAGTCTATTGTGATCAGAGAGGAGACAGAGGAACAGTCTAATGTGATCAGAGAGGAGACAAAGGAACAGTCTAATGTGATCAGAAAGGAGACAGAGGAACAGTCTAATGTGATCAGAGAGGAGACAGAGGAACAGCCTAATGTGATCAGAGAGGAGACAGAGGAACAGTCTATTGTGATCAGAGAGGAGACAGAGGAACAGTCTAATGTGATCAGAGAGGAGACAGAGGAACAGTCTAATGTCTCCAGACCTCAGTGTGATCAGAGAGGAGACAGAGGAACAGTCTATTGTGATCAGAGAGGAGACAGAGGAACAGTCTAATGTGATCAGAGAGGAGACAGAGGAACAGTCTAATGTGATCAGAGAGGAGACAAAGGAACAGTCTAATGTGATCAGAGAGGAGACAGAGGAACAGTCTAATGTGATCAGAGAGGAGACAGAGGAACAGTCTAATGTGATCAGAGAGGAGACAGAGGAACAGTCTAATGTGATCAGAGAGGAGACAGAGGAACAGTCTAATGTGATCAGAGAGGAGACAGAGGAACACTCTAATGTGATCAGAGAGGAGACAGAGGAACAGTCTAATGTGATCAGAGAGGAGACAGAGGAACAGTCTAATGTGATCAGAGAGGAGACAGAGGAACAGTGTGATCAGAGAGGAGACAGAGGAACAGTCTAATGTGATCAGAGAGGAGACAGAGGAACAGTCTAATGTGATCAGAGAGGAGGAACAGTCTAATGTGATCAGAGAGGAGACAGAGGAACAGTCTAATGTGATCAGAGAGGAGACAGAGGAACAGTCTAATGTCTCCAGACCTCAGTGTGATCAGAGAGGAGACAGAGGAACAGTCTATTGTGATCAGAGAGGAGACAGAGGAACAGTCTAATGTGATCAGAGAGGAGACAGAGGAACAGTCTAATGTGATCAGATCAGAGAGAGACAGAGGAACAGTCTAATGTGATCAGAGAGGAGACAGAGGAACAGTCTAATGTGATCAGAGAGGAGACAGAGGAACAGTCTAATGTGATCAGAGAGGAGACAAAGGAACAGTCTAATGTGATCAGAAGGAGACAGAGGAACAGTCTAATGTGATCAGAGAGAGACAGAGGAACAGTCTAATGTCTCCAGACCTCAGTGTGATTAGAGAGGAGACAGAGGAACAGTCTAATGTGATCAGAGAGGAGACAGAGGAACAGTCTAATGTCTCCACACCTCAGTGTGATCAGAGAGGAGACAGAGGAACAGTCTATTGTGATCAGAGAGGAGACAGAGGAACAGTCTAATGTGATCAGAGAGGAGACAAAGGAACAGTCTAATGTGATCAGAAAGGAGACAGAGGAACAGTCTAATGTGATCAGAGAGGAGACAGAGGAACAGTCTAATGTGACCTCAGTGAGAGAGGAGACAGAGGAACAGTCTAATGTGATCAGAGAGGAGACAGAGGAACAGTCTAATGTGATCAGAGAGGAGACAGAGGAACAGTCTAATGTCTCCAGACCTCAGTGTGATCAGAGAGGAGACAGAGGAACAGTCTATTGTGATCAGAGAGGAGACAGAGGAACAGTCTAATGTGATCAGAGAGGAGACAAAGGAACAGTCTAATGATCAGAAAGGAGACAGAGGAACAGTCTAATGTGATCAGAGAGGAGACAGAGGAACAGTCTAATGTGATCAGAGAGGAACAGTCTAATGTGATCAGAGAGGAGACAGAGGAACAGTCTAATGTCTCCAGACCTCAGTGTGATCAGAGAGGAGACAGAGGAACAGTCTAATGTGATCAGAGAGGAGACAGAGGAACAGTCTAATGTGATCAGAGAGGAGACAAAGGAACAGTCTAATGTGATCAGAAAGGAGACAGAGGAACAGTGTGATCAGAGAGGAGACAGAGGAACAGGTGAAGAGAGGAGACAGAGGAACAGTCTATTGTGATCAGAGAGGAGACAGAGGAACAGTCTAATGTCTCCACACCTCAGTGTGATCAGAGAGGAGACAGAGGAACAGTCTATTGTGATCAGAGAGGAGACAGAGGAACAGTCTATTGTGATCAGAGAGGAGACAGAGGCACAGTCTAGAGAGAGGAGACAAAGGAACAGTCTAATGTGATCAGAGAGGAGACAGAGGAAAAGTCTAATGTGATCAGAGAGGAGACAGAGGAACAGTCTAATGTCTCCACACCTCAGTGTGATCAGAGAGGAGACAGAGGAACAGTCTAATGTGATCAGAGAGGAGACAGAGGAACAGTCTAATGTGATCAGAGAGGAGACAGAGGAACAGTCTAATGTCTCCAGACCTCAGTGTGATCAGAGAGGAGACAGAGGAACAGTCTATTGTGATCAGAGAGGAGACAGAGGAACAGTCTAATGTGATCAGAGAGGAGACAAAGGAACAGTCTAATGTGATCAGAAAGGAGACAGAGGAACAGTCTAATGTGATCAGAGAGGAGACAGAGGAACAGTCTAATGTGATCAGAGAGGAGACAGAGGAACAGTCTAATGTCTCCACACCTCAGTGTGATCAGAGAGGAGACAGAGGAACAGTCTAATGTGATCAGAGAGGAGACAGAGGAACAGTCTAATGTGATCAGAGAGGAGACAGAGGAACAGTCTAATGTGATCAGAGAGGAGACAGAGGAACAGTCTAATGTGATCAGAGAGGAGACAGAGGAACAGTCTAATGTGATCAGAGAGGAGACAGAGGAACAGTCTAATGTGAACAGTCAGTGATCAGAGAGGAGACAGAGGAACAGTCTAATGTCTCCAGACCTCAGTGTGATTAGAGAGGAGACAGAGGAACAGTCTAATGTGATCAGAGAGACAGAGGAACAGTCTAATGTGAAGAGAGGAGACAGAGGAACAGTCTAATGTCTCCATCAGTGTGATCAGAGAGGAGACAGAGGAACAGTCTATTGTGATCAGAGAGGAGACAGAGGAACAGTCTAATGTGATCAGAGAGGAGACAGAGGAACAGTCTAATGTGATCAGAGAGGAGACAGAGGAACAGTCTAATGTGATCAGAGAGGAGACAGAGGACAGTCTAATGTCTCCAATGTGATCAGAGAGGAGACAGAGGAACAGTCTAATGTGATCAGAGAGGAGACAGAGGAACAGTCTAATGTGATCAGAGAGGAGACAAAGGAACAGTCTAATGTGATCAGAAAGGAGACAGAGGAACAGTCTATTGTGATCAGAGAGGAGACAGAGGAACAGTCTAATGTCTCCAGACCTCAGTGTGATTAGAGAGGAGACAGAGGAACAGTCTATTGTGATCAGAGAGGAGACAGAGGAACAGTCTAATGTGATCAGAGAGGAGACAGAGGAACAGTCTAATGTCTCCAGACCTCAGTGTGATCAGAGAGGAGACAGAGGAACAGTCTATTGTGATCAGAGAGGAGACAGAGGAACAGTCTAATGTGATCAGAGAGGAGACAAAGAACAGTCTAATGTGATCAGAGAGGAGACAGAGGAACAGTCTAATGTGATCAGAGAGGAGACAGAGGAACAGTCTAATGTGATCAGAGAGGAGACAGAGGAACAGTCTAATGTGATCAGAGAGGAGACAGAGGAACAGTCTAATGTGATCAGAGAGGAGACAGAGGAACAGTCTAATGTCTCCAGACCTCAGTGTGATCAGAGAGGAGACAGAGGAACAGTCTATTGTGATCAGAAAGGAGACAGAGGAACAGTCTAATGTGATCAGAGAGGAGACAGAGGAACAGTCTAATGTGATCAGAGAGGAGACAAAGGAACAGTCTAATGTGATCAGAGATGAGACAAAGGAACAGTCTAATGTGATCAGAAAGGAGACAGAGGAACAGTCTAATGTGATCAGAGAGGAGACAGAGGAACAGTCTAATGTGATCAGAGAGGAGACAGAGGAACAGTCTAATGTGATCAGAAAGGAGACAGAGGAACAGTCTAATGTGATCAGAGAGGAGACAGAGGACAGTCTAATGTCTCCAGACCTCAGTGTGATTAGAGAGGAGACAGAGGAACAGTCTAATGTGATCAGAGAGGAGACAGAGGAACAGTCTAATGTCTCCACACCTCAGTGTGATCAGAGAGGAGACAGAGGAACAGTCTATTGTGATCAGAGAGGAGACAGAGGAACAGTCTAATGTGATCAGAGAGGAGACAAAGGAACAGTCTAATGTGATCAGAAAGGAGACAGAGGAACAGTCTAATGTGATCAGAGAGGAGACAGAGGAACAGTCTAATGTCTCCAGACCTCAGTGTGATTAGAGAGGAGACAGAGGAACAGTCTAATGTGATCAGAGAGGAGACAGAGGAACAGTCTAATGTGATCAGAGAGGAGACAGAGGAACAGTCTAATGTCTCCAGACCTCAGTGTGATCAGAGAGGAGACAGAGGAACAGTCTATTGTGATCAGAGAGGAGACAGAGGAACAGTCTAATGTGATCAGAGAGGAGACAAAGGAACAGTCTAATGTGATCAGAAAGGAGACAGAGGAACAGTCTAATGTGATCAGAGAGGAGACAGAGGAACAGTCTAATGTGATCAGAGAGGAGACAGAGGAACAGTCTATTGTGATCAGAGAGGAGACAGAGGAACAGTCTAATGTCTCCACACCTCAGTGTGATCAGAGAGGAGACAGAGGAACAGAGGAACAGTCTAGTGTGATCAGAGAGGAGACAGAGGAACAGTCTAATGTGATCAGAGAGGAGACAAAGGAACAGTCTAATGTGATCAGAAAGGAGACAGAGGAAAAGTCTAATGTGATCAGAGAGGAGACAGAGGAACAGTCTAATGTCTCCACACCTCAGTGTGATCAGAGAGGAGACAGAGGAACAGTCTATTGTGATCAGAGAGGAGACAGAGGAACAGTGTACTGTGATCAGAGAGGAGACTGAGGAACAGTCTAATGTCTCCACACCTCAGTGTGATCAGAGAGGAGACAGAGGAACAGTCTAATGTGATCAGAGAGGAGACAGAGGAACAGTCTAATGTGATCAGAGAGGAGACAAAGGAACAGTCTAATGTGATCAGAAAGGAGACAGAGGAACAGTCTAATGTGATCAGAGAGGAGACAGAGGAACAGTCTAATGTGATCAGAGAGGAGACAGAGGAACAGTCTAATGTCTCCACACCTCAGTGTGATCAGAGAGGAGACAGAGGAACAGTCTATTGTGATCAGAGAGGAGACAGAGGAACAGTCTAATGTGATCAGAGAGGAGACAAAGGAACAGTCTAATGTGATCAGAAAGGAGACAGAGGAACAGTCTAATGTGATCAGAGAGGAGACAGAGGAACAGTCTAATGTGATCAGAGAGGAGACAGAGGAACAGTCTAATGTGATCAGAGAGGAGACAGAGGAACAGTCTAATGTGATCAGAGAGGAGACAGAGGAACAGTCTAATGTCTCCAGACCTCAGTGTGATTAGAGAGGAGACAGAGGAACAGTCTAATGTGATCAAAGAGGAGACAGAGGAACAGTCTAATGTGATCAGAGAGGAGACGGAGGAACAGTCTAATGTCTCCACACCTCAGTGTGATCAGAGAGGAGACAGAGGAACAGTCTATTGTGATCAGAGAGGAGACAGAGGAACAGTCTAATGTGATCAGAGAGGAGACAGAGGAACACTCTAATGTGATCAGAGAGGAGACAGAGGAACAGTCTAATGTGATCAGAGAGGAGACAGAGGACAGTCTAATGTCTCCAGACCTCAGTGTGATTAGAGAGGAGACAGAGGAACAGTCTAATGTGATCAGAGAGGAGACAGAGGAACAGTCTAATGTGATCAGAGAGGAGACAAAGGAACAGTCTAATGTGATCAGAAAGGAGACAGAGGAACAGTCTATTGTGATCAGAGAGGAGACAGAGGAACAGTCTAATGTCTCCAGACCTCAGTGTGATTAGAGAGGAGACAGAGGAACAGTCTAATGTGATCAGAGAGGAGACAGAGGAACAGTCTAATGTGATCAGAGAGGAGACAGAGGAACAGTCTAATGTCTCCAGACCTCAGTGTGATCAGAGAGGAGACAGAGGAACAGTCTATTGTGATCAGAGAGGAGACAGAGGAACAGTCTAATGTGATCAGAGAGGAGACAAAGGAACAGTCTAATGTGATCAGAAAGGAGACAGAGGAACAGTCTAATGTGATCAGAGAGGAGACAGAGGAACAGCCTAATGTGATCAGAGAGGAGACAGAGGAACAGTCTATTGTGATCAGAGAGGAGACAGAGGAACAGTCTAATGTCTCCACACCTCAGTGTGATCAGAGAGGAGACAGAGGAACAGGCTATTGTGACCAGAGAGGAGACGGAGGAACAGTCTATTGTGATCAGAGAGGAGACAGAGGCACAGTCTAATGTGATCAGAGAGGAGACAAAGGAACAGTCTAATGTGATCAGAAAGGAGACAGAGGAAAAGTCTATTGTGATCAGAGAGGAGACAGAGGAACAGTCTAATGTCTCCACACCTCAGTGTGATCAGAGAGGAGACAGAGGAACAGTCTATTGTGATCAGAGAGGAGACAGAGGAACAGTGTACTGTGATCAGAGAGGAGACTGAGGAACAGTCTAATGTCTCCACACCTCAGTGTGATCAGAGAGGAGACAGAGGAACAGTCTATTGTGATCAGAGAGGAGACAGAGGAACAGTCTAATGTGATCAGAGAGGAGACAAAGGAACAGTCTAATGTGATCAGAAAGGAGACAGAGGAACAGTCTAATGTGATCAGAGAGGAGACAGAGGAACAGTCTAATGTGATCAGAGAGGAGACAGAGGAACAGTCTAATGTCTCCACACCTCAGTGTGATCAGAGAGGAGACAGAGGAACAGTCTATTGTGATCAGAGAGGAGACAGAGGAACAGTCTAATGTGATCAGAGAGGAGACAAAGGAACAGTCTAATGTGATCAGAAAGGAGACAGAGGAACAGTCTAATGTGATCAGAGAGGAGACAGAGGAACAGTCTAATGTGATCAGAGAGGAGACAGAGGGACAGTCTAATGTGATCAGAGAGGAGACAGAGGAACAGTCTAATGTGATCAGAGAGGAGACGGAGGAACAGTCTCTCCAGACCTCAGTGTGATCAGAGAGGAGACAGAGGAACAGTCTAATGTGATCAGAGAGGAGACAGAGGAACAGTCTAATGTGATCAGAGAGGAGACAGAGGAACAGTCTAATGTCTCCACACCTCAGTGTGATCAGAGAGGAGACAGAGGAACAGTCTATTGTGATCAGAGAGGAGACAGAGGAACAGTCTAATGTGATCAGAGAGGAGACAGAGGAACAGTCTAATGTGATCAGAGAGGAGACAGAGGAACAGTCTAATGTGATCAGAGAGGAGACAGAGGAACAGTCTAATGTCTCCAGACCTCAGTGTGATTAGAGAGGAGACAGAGGAACAGTCTAATGTGATCAGAGAGGAGACAGAGGAACAGTCTAATGTGATCAGAGAGGAGACAAAGGAACAGTCTAATGTGATCAGAGAGGAGACAGAGGAACAGTCTAATGTGATCAGAGAGGAGACAGAGGAACAGTCTAATGTGATCAGAGAGGAGACAGAGGAACAGTCTATTGTGATCAGAGAGGAGACAGAGGAACAGTCTAATGTCTCCACACCTCAGTGTGATCAGAGAGGAGACAGAGGAACAGTCTAATGTGATCAGAGAGGAGACAGAGGAACAGTCTATTGTGATCAGAGAGGAGACAGAGGAACAGTCTAATGTGATCAGAGAGGAGACAAAGGAACAGTCTAATGTGATCAGAAAGGAGACAGAGGAACAGTCTATTGTGATCAGAGAGGAGACAGAGGAACAGTCTAATGTCTCCACACCTCAGTGTGATCAGAGAGGAGACAGAGGAACAGTCTATTGTGATCAGAGAGGAGACAGAGGAACAGTCTAATGTGATCAGAGAGGAGACA
Organism: Oncorhynchus nerka; assembly: GCF_034236695.1. Taxonomy (NCBI): domain Eukaryota; kingdom Metazoa; phylum Chordata; class Actinopteri; order Salmoniformes; family Salmonidae; genus Oncorhynchus; species Oncorhynchus nerka. Next base: position 98,051,036 of record NC_088417.1, on the reverse strand, counting down.
GAGGAACAGTCTAATGTCTCCACACCTCAGTGTGATCAGAGAGGAGACAGAGGAACAGTCTATTGTGATCAGAGAGGAGACAGAGGAACAGTCTAATGTGATCAGAGAGAGACAAAGGAACAGTCTAATGTGATCAGAAAGGAGACAGAGGAACAGTCTAATGTGATCAGAGAGGAGACAGAGGAACAGTCTAATGTGATCAGAGAGGAGACAGAGGAACAGTCTAATGTCTCCACACCTCAGTGTGATCAGAGAGGAGACAGAGGAACAGTCTATTGTGATCAGAGAGGAGACAGAGGAACAGTCTAATGTGATCAGAGAGGAGACAAAGGAACAGTCTAATGTGATCAGAAAGGAGACAGAGGAACAGTCTAATGTGATCAGAGAGGAGACAGAGGAACAGTCTAATGTGATCAGAGAGGAGACAGAGGGAACAGTCTAATGTGATCAGAGAGGAGACAGAGGAACAGTCTAATGTGATCAGAGAGGAGACAGAGGAACAGTCTAATGTGATCAGAGAGGAGACAGAGGAACAGTCTAATGTCTCCACACCTCAGTGTGATCAGAGAGGAGACAGAGGAACAGTCTAATGTGATCAGAGAGGAGACAGAGGAACAGTCTAATGTGATCAGAGAGGAGACAGAGGAACAGTCTAATGTCTCCACACCTCAGTGTGATCAGAGAGGAGACAGAGGAACAGTCTATTGTGATCAGAGAGGAGACAGAGGAACAGTCTAATGTGATCAGAGAGGAGACAGAGGAACAGTCTAATGTGACCTCAGATTAGAGAGGAGACAGAGGAACAGTCTAATGTGATCAGAGAGGAGACAGAGGAACAGTCTAATGTCTCCACACCTCAGTGTGATCAGAGAGGAGACAGAGGAACAGTCTATTGTGATCAGAGAGGAGACAGAGGAACAGTCTAATGTGATCAGAGAGGAGACAAAGGAACAGTCTAATGTGATCAGAAAGGAGACAGAGGAACAGTCTAATGTGATCAGAGAGGAGACAGAGGAACAGTCTAATGTGATCAGAGAGGAGACAGAGGAACAGTCTAATGTCTCCACACCTCAGTGTGATCAGAGAGGAGACAGAGGAACAGTCTATTGTGATCAGAGAGGAGACAGAGGAACAGTCTAATGTGATCAGAGAGGAGACAAAGGAACAGTCTAATGTGATCAGAAAGGAGACAGAGGAACAGTCTAATGTGATCAGAGAGGAGACAGAGGAACAGTCTAATGTGATCAGAGAGGAGACAGAGGAACAGTCTAATGTCTCCAGACCTCAGTGTGATTAGAGAGGAGACAGAGGAACAGTCTAATGTGATCAGAGAGGAGACAGAGGAACAGTCTAATGTGATCAGAGAGGAGACAGAGGAACAGTCAATGTCTCCACACCTCAGTGTGATCAGAGAGGAGACAGAGGAACAGTCTAATGTGATCAGAGAGGAGACAGAGGAACAGTCTAATGTGATCAGAGAGGAGACAGAGGAACAGTCTAATGTGATCAGAGAGGAGACAGAGGAACAGTCTAATGTGATCAGAGAGGAGACAGAGGAACAGTCTAATGTCTCCAGACCTCAGTGTGATTAGAGAGGAGACAGAGGAACAGTCTAATGTGATCAGAGAGGAGACAGAGGAACAGTCTAATGTCTCCACACCTCAGTGTGATCAGAGAGGAGACAGAGGAACAGATATGTGATCAGAGAGGAGACAGAGGAACAGTCTAATGTGATCAGAGAGGAGACAAAGGAACAGTCTAATGTGATCAGAGATGAGACAGAGGAACAGTCTAATGTGATCAGAGAGGAGATAGAGGAACAGTCTAATGTGATCAGAGAGGAGACAGAGGAACAGTCTAATGTGATCAGAGAGGAGACAGAGAACAGAGGAACAGTCTAATGTCTCCACACCTCAGTGTGATCAGAGAGGAGACAGAGGAACAGTCTATGTGATCAGAGAGGAGACAGAGGAACAGTCAGATCAGAGAAGACAGAGGCACAGTCTAATGTGATCAGAGAGGAGACAGAGGAACAGTCTAATGTGATCAGAGAGGAGACAGAGGAACAGTCTAATGTGATCAGAGAGGAGACAGAGGAACAGTCTAATGTCTCCACACCTCAGTGTGATCAGAGAGGAGACAGAGGAACAGTCTAATGTGATCAGAGAGGAGACAGAGGAACAGTCTAATGTGATCAGAGAGGAGACAGAGGAACAGTCTAATGTCTCCACACCTCAGTGTGATCAGAGAGGAGACAGAGGAACAGTCTATCAGAGAGGAGACAAAGGAACAGTGATCAGAGAGGAGACAGAGGAACAGTCTAATGTGATCAGAGAGGAGACAGAGGAACAGTCTAATGTGATCAGAGAGGAGACAGAGGAACAGTCTAATGTCTCCACACCTCAGTGTGATCAGAGAGGAGACAGAGGAACAGTCTATTGTGATCAGAGAGGAGACAGAGGAACAGTCTAATGTGATCAGAGAGGAGACAAAGGAACAGTCTAATGTGATCAGAAAGGAGACAGAGGAACAGTCTAATGTGATCAGAGAGGAGACAGAGGAACAGTCTAATGTGATCAGAGAGGAGACAGAGGAACAGTCTAATGTGATCAGAGAGGAGACAGAGGAACAGTCTAATGTGATCAGAGAGGAGACAGAGGAACAGTCTAATGTCTCCAGACCTCAGTGTGATTAGAGAGGAGACAGAGGAACAGTCTAATGTGATCAGAGAGGAGACAGAGGAACAGTCTAATGTGATCAGAGAGGAGACAGAGGAACAGTCTAATGTCTCCACACCTCAGTGTGATCAGAGAGGAGACAGAGGAACAGTCTAATGTGATCAGAGAGGAGACAGAGGAACAGTCTAATGTGATCAGAGAGGAGACAGAGGAACAGTCTAATGTGATCAGAGAGGAGACAGAGGAACAGTCTAATGTGATCAGAGAGAAGACAGAGGAACAGTCTAATGTGATCAGAGAGGAGACAGAGGGACAGTCTAATGTGATCAGAGAGGAGACAGAGGAACAGTCTAATGTGATCAGAGAGGAGACAGAGGAACAGTCTAATGTGATCAGAGAGGAGACAGAGGAACAGTCTATTGTGATCAGAGAGGAGACAGAGGAACAGTCTAATGTGACCTCAGAGAGAGAGACAGAGGAACAGTCTAATGTGATCAGAGAGGAGACAGAGGAACAGTCTAATGTGATCAGAGAGGAGACAGAGGAACAGTCTAATGTGATCAGAGAGGAGACAGAGGAACAGTCTAATGTCTCCACACCTCAGTGTGATCAGAGAGGAGACAGAGGAACAGTCTATTGTGATCAGAGAGGAGACAGAGGAACAGTCTAATGTGATCAGAGAGGAGACAGAGGAACAGTCTAATGTGATCAGAGAGGAGACAGAGGAACAGTCAATGTGATCAGAGAGAGACAGAGGAACAGTCTAATGTGATCAGAGAGGAGACAGAGGAACAGTCTAATGTGATCAGAGAGGAGACAGAGGAACAGTCTAATGTGATCAGAGAGGAGACAGAGGAACACTCTAATGTGATCAGAGAGGAGACAGAGGAACAGTCTAATGTGATCAGAGAGGAGACAGAGGAACAGTCTAATGTGATCAGAGAGGAGACAGAGGAACAGTCTAATGTCTCCAGACCTCAGTGTGATTAGAGAGGAGACAGAGGAACAGTCTAATGTGATCAGAGAGGAGACAGAGGAACAGTCTAATGTCTCCACACCTCAGTGTGATCAGAGAGGAGACAGAGGAACAGTCTATTGTGATCAGAGAGGAGACAGAGGAACAGTCTAATGTGATCAGAGAGGAGACAAAGGAACAGTCTAATGTGATCAGAAAGGAGACAGAGGAACAGTCTAATGTGATCAGAGAGGAGACAGAGGAACAGTCTAATGTCTCCAGACCTGATCAGAGAGGAGACAGAGGAACAGTCTAATGTGATCAGAGAGGAGACAGAGGAACAGTCTAATGTCTCCATACCTCAGTGTGATCAGAGAGGAGACAGAGGAACAGTCTATTGTGATCAGAGAGGAGACAGAGGAACAGTCTAATGTGATCAGAGAGGAGACGGAGGAACAGTCTATTGTGATCAGAGAGGAGACAGAGGCACAGTCTAATGTGATCAGAGAGGAGCCAGAGGAACAGTCTAATGTCTCCACACCTCAGTGTGATCAGAGAGGAGACAGAGGAACAGTATATTGTGATCAGAGAGGAGACAGAGGAACAGTCTAATGTGATCAGAGAGGAGACAGAGGAACAGTCTAATGTGATCAGAGAGGAGACAGAGGAACAGTCTAATGTGATCAGAGAGGAGACAGAGGAACAGTCTAATGTGATCAGAGAGGAGACAGAGGAACAGTCTAATGTGATCAGAGAGGAGACAGAGGAACAGTCTAATGTGATCAGAGAGGAGACAGAGGAACACTCAATGTGATCAGAGAGGAGACAGAGGAACAGTCTAATGTGATCAGAGAGGAGACAGAGGAACAGTCTAATGTGATCAGAGAGGAGACAGAGGAACAGTCTAATGTCTCCAGACCTCAGTGTGATCAGAGAGGAGACAGAGGAACAGTCTAATGTGATCAGAGAGGAGACAGAGGAACAGTCTAATGTCTCCACACCTCAGTGTGATCAGAGAGGAGACAGAGGAACAGTCTATTGTGATCAGAGAGGAGACAGAGGAACAGTCTAATGTGATCAGAGAGGAGACAAAGGAACAGTCTAATGTGATCAGAAAGGAGACAGAGGAACAGTCTATTGTGATCAGAGAGGAGACAGAGGAACAGTCTAATGTCTCCAGACCTCAGTGTGATTAGAGAGGAGACAGAGGAACAGTCTAATGTGATCAGAGAGGAGACAGAGGAACAGTCTAATGTCTCCACACCTCAGTGTGATCAGAGAGGAGACAGAGGAACAGTCTATTGTGATCAGAGAGGAGACAGAGGAACAGTCTAATGTGATCAGAGAGGAGACAAAGGAACAGTCTAATGTGATCAGAAAGGAGACAGAGGAACAGTCTAATGTGATCAGAGAGGAGACAGAGGAACAGCCTAATGTGATCAGAGAGGAGACAGAGGAACAGTCTAATGTGATCAGAGAGGAGACAGAGGAACAGTCTAATGTGATCAGAGAGGAGACAGAGGAACAGTCTAATGTCTCCACACCTCAGTGTGATCAGAGAGGAGACAGAGGAACAGTCTATTGTGATCAGAGAGGAGACAGAGGAACAGTCTAATGTCTCCAGACCTCAGTGTGATTAGAGAGGAGACAGAGGAACAGTCTAATGTGATCAGAGAGGAGACAGAGGAACAGTCTAATGTGATCAGAGAGGAGACAAAGGAACAGTCTAATGTGATCAGAAAGGAGACAGAGGAACAGTCTAATGTGATCAGAGAGGAGACAGAGGAACAGTCTAATGTGATCAGAGAGGAGACAGAGGAACAGTCTAATGTGATCAGAGAGGAGACAGAGGAACAGCCTAATGTGATCAGAGAGGAGACAGAGGAACAGTCTATTGTGATCAGAGAGGAGACAGAGGAACAGTCTAATGTCTCCAGACCTCAGTGTGATTAGAGAGGAGACAGAGGAACAGTCTAATGTCTCCACACCTCAGTGTGATCAGAGAGGAGACAGAGGAACAGTCTATTGTGATCAGAGAGGAGACAGAGGAACAGTCTAATGTGATCAGAGAGGAGACAAAGGAACAGTCTAATGTGATCAGAAAGGAGACAGAGGAACAGTCTATTGTGATCAGAGAGGAGACAGAGGAACAGTCTAATGTCTCCAGACCTCAGTGTGATTAGAGAGGAGACAGAGGAACAGTCTAATGTGATCAGAGAGGAGACAGAGGAACAGTCTAATGTGATCAGAGAGGAGACAAAGGAACAGTCTAATGTGATCAGAAAGGAGACAGAGGAACAGTCTAATGTGATCAGAGAGGAGACAGAGGAACAGTCTAATGTGATCAGAGTCAGTCTAATGTCTCCACACCTCAGTGTGATCAGAGAGGAGACAGAGGAACAGTCTATTGTGATCAGAGAGGAGACAGAGGAACAGTCTAATGTGATCAGAGAGGAGACAAAGGAACAGTCTAATGTGATCAGAGAGGAGACAGAGGAACAGTCTAATGTGATCAGAGAGGAGACAGAGGAACAGTCTAATGTGATCAGAGAGGAGACAGAGGAACAGTCTAATGTGATCAGAGAGGAGACAAAGGAACAGTCTAATGTGATCAGAAAGGAGACAGAGGAACAGTCTAATGTGATCAGAGAGGAGACAGAGGAACAGTCTAATGTGATCAGAGAGGAGACAGAGGAACAGTCTAATGTCTCCACACCTCAGTGTGATCAGAGAGGAGACAGAGGAACAGTCTATTGTGATCAGAGAGGAGACAGAGGAACAGTCTAATGTGATCAGAGAGGAGACAAAGGAACAGTCTAATGTGATCAGAAAGGAGACAGAGGAACAGTCTAATGTGATCAGAGAGGAGACAGAGGAACAGTCTAATGTCTCCACACCTCAGTGTGATCAGAGAGGAGACAGAGGAACAGTCTATTGTGATCAGAGAGGAGACAGAGGAACAGTCTAATGTGATCAGAGAGGAGACAGAGGAACAGTCTAATGTGATCAGAGAGGAGACAGAGGAACAGTCTAATGTGATCAGAGAGGAGACAGAGGAACAGTCTAATGTGATCAGAGAGGAGACAGAGGAACAGTCTCTCCAGACCTCAGTGTGATCAGAGAGGAGACAGAGGAACAGTCTAATGTGATCAGAGAGGAGACAGAGGAACAGTCTAATGTGATCAGAGAGGAGACAGAGGAACAGTCTACACCTCAGTGTGATCAGAGAGGAGACAGAGGAACAGTCTAATGTGATCAGAGAGGAGACAGAGGAACAGTCTAATGTGATCAGAGAGGAGACAGAGGAACAGTCTAATGTGATCAGAGAGGAGACAGAGGAACAGTCTAATGTGATCAGAGAGGAGACAGAGGAACAGTCTAATGTGATCAGAGAGGAGACAGAGGAACAGTCTAATGTGATCAGAGAGGAGACAGAGGAACAGTCTAATGTGATCAGAGAGGAGACAGAGGAACAGTCTAATGTCTCCAGACCTCAGTGTGATCAGAGAGGAGACAGAGGAACAGTCTAATGTGATCAGAGAGGAGACAGAGGAACAGTCTAATGTGATCAGAGAGGAGACAGAGGAACAGTCTAATGTCTCCACACCTCAGTGTGATCAGAGAGGAGACAGAGGAACAGTCTATTGTGATCAGAGAGGAGACAGAGGAACAGTCTAATGTGATCAGAGAGGAGACAGAGGAACAGTCTATTGTGATCAGAGAGGAGACAGAGGAACAGTCTAATGTGATCAGAAAGGAGACAGAGGAACAGTCTAATGTGATCAGAGAGGAGACAGAGGAACAGTCTAATGTCTCCAGACCTCAGTGTGATTAGAGAGGAGACAGAGGAACAGTCTAATGTGATCAGAGAGGAGACAGAGGAACAGTCTAATGTGATCAGAGAGGAGACACAGTCTAATGTCTCCACACCTCAGTGTGATCAGAGAGGAGACAGAGGAACAGTCTATTGTGATCAGAGAGGAGACAGAGGAACAGTCTAATGTGATCAGAGAGGAGACAAAGGAACAGTCTAATGTGATCAGAGAGGAGACAGAGGAACAGTCTAATGTGATCAGAGAGGAGACAGAGGAACAGTCTAATGTCTCCACACCTCAGTGTGATCAGAGAGGAGACAGAGGAACAGTCTATTGTGATCAGAGAGGAGACAGAGGAACAGTCTAATGTGATCAGAGAGGAGACAAAGGAACAGTCTAATGTGATCAGAAAGGAGACAGAGGAACAGTCTAATGTGATCAGAGAGGAGACAGAGGAACAGTCTAATGTGATCAGAGAGGAGACAGAGGAACAGTCTAATGTGATCAGAGAGGAGACAGAGGAACAGTCTAATGTGATCAGAGAGGAGACAGAGGAACAGTCTAATGTGATCAGAGAGGAGACAGAGGAACAGTCTAATGTGATCAGAGAGGAGACAAAGGAACAGTCTAATGTGATCAGAAAGGAGACAGAGGAAAAGTCTATTGTGATCAGAGAGGAGACAGAGGAACAGTCTAATGTCTCCATCAGATCAGAGAGGAGACAGAGGACCAGTCTATTGTGATCAGAGAGGAGACAGAGGAACAGTCTATTGTGATCAGAGAGGAGACAGAGGAACAGTCTAATGTCTCCACTCCTCAGTGTGATCAGAGAGGAGACAGAGGACCAGTCTATTGTGATCAGAGAGGAGACAGAGGAACAGTCTATTGTGACCAGAGAGGAGACAGAGGAACAGTCTAATGTCTCCAGACCTCAGTGTGATTAGAGAGGAGACAGAGGAACAGTCTAATGTGATCAGAGAGGAGACAGAGGAACAGTCTAATGTCTCCACACCTCAGTGTGATCAGAGAGGAGACAGAGGAACAGTCTATTGTGATCAGAGAGGAGACAGAGGAACAGTCTAATGTCTCCAGACCTCAGTGTGATTAGAGAGGAGACAGAGGAACAGTCTAATGTGATCAGAGAGGAGACAGAGGAACAGTCTATTGTGACCAGAGAGGAGACAGAGGAACAGTCTAATGTCTCCACTCCTCAGTGTGATCAGAGAGGAGACAGAGGAACAGTCTATTGTGATCAGAGAGGAGACAGAGGAACAGTCTAATGTGATCAGAGAGGAGACAAAGGAACAGTCTAATGTGATCAGAAAGGAGACAGAGGAACAGTCTAATGTGATCAGAGAGGAGACAGAGGAACAGTCTAATGTGATCAGAGAGGAGACAGAGGAACAGTCTAATGTCTCCACACCTCAGTGTGATCAGAGAGGAGACAGAGGAACAGTCTATTGTGATCAGAGAGGAGACAGAGGAACAGTCTAATGTCTCCAGACCTCAGTGTGATTAGAGAGGAGACAGAGGAACAGTCTAATGTGATCAGAGAGGAGACAGAGGAACAGTCTAATGTCTCCACACCTCAGTGTGATCAGAGAGGAGACAGAGGAACAGTCTATTGTGATCAGAGAGGAGACAGAGGAACAGTCTAATGTGATCAGAGAGGAGACAAAGGAACAGTCTAATGTGATCAGAAAGGAGACAGAGGAACAGTCTAATGTGATCAGAGAGGAGACAGAGGAACAGTCTAATGTGATCAGAGAGGAGACAAAGGAACAGTCTAATGTGATCAGAAAGGAGACAGAGGAACAGTCTAATGTGATCAGAGAGGAGACAGAGGAACAGTCTAATGTCTCCAGACCTCAGTGTGATTAGAGAGGAGACAGAGGAACAGTCTAATGTGATCAGAGAGGAGACAGAGGAACAGTATATTGTGATCAGAGAGGAGACAAAGGAACAGTCAAATGTGATCAGAGAGGAGACAAAGGAACAGTCTAATGTGATCAGAGAACAGTCTAATGTGATCAGAGAGGAGACAGAGGAACAGTCTAATGTGATCAGAGAGGAGACAGAGGAACAGTCTAATGTGATCAGAGAGGAGACAGAGGAACAGTCTAATGTGATCAGAGAGGAGACAGAGGAACAGTCTAATGTGATCAGAGAGGAGACAGAGGCACAGTCTAATGTGATCAGAGAGGAGACAAAGGAACAGTCTAATGTGATCAGAAAGGAGACAGAGGAAAAGTCTATTGTGATCAGAGAGGAGAGAGAGGAACAGTCTAATGTCTCCACTCCTCAGTGTGATCAGAGAGGAGACAGAGGACCAGTCTATTGTGATCAGAGAGGAGACAGAGGAACAGTCTAATGTGATCAGAGAGGAGACAGAGGAACAGTCTAATGTCTCCACACCTCAGTGTGATCAGAGAGGAGACAGAGGAACAGTCTATTGTGATCAGAGAGGAGACAGAGGAACAGTCTAATGTGATCAGAGAGGAGACAAAGGAACAGTCTAATGTGATCAGAAAGGAGACAGAGGAACAGTCTAATGTGATCAGAGAGGAGACAGAGGAACAGTCTAATGTGATCAGAGAGGAGACAGAGGAACAGTCTAATGTGATCAGAGAGGAGACAGAGGAACAGTCTAATGTGATCAGAGAGGAGACAGAGGAACAGTCTAATGTGATCAGAGAGGAGACAGAGGAACAGTCTAATGTGATCAGAGAGGAGACAGAGGAACAGTCTAATGTGATCAGAGAGGAGACAGAGGAACAGTCTAATGTGATCAGAGAGGAGACAGAGGAACAGTCTAATGTGATCAGAGAGGAGACAGAGGAACAGTCAATGTGATCAGAGAGGAGACAGAGGAACAGTCTAATGTGATCAGAGAGGAGACAGAGGAACAGTCTAATGTGATCAGAGAGGAGACAAGGAACAGTCTAATGTGATCAGAAAGGAGACAGAGGAAAAGTCTAATGTGATCAGAGAGGAGACAGAGGAACAGTCTAATGTCTCCAGACCTCAGTGTGATCAGAGAGGAGACAGAGGAACAGTCTATTGTGATCAGAGAGGAGACAGAGGAACAGTCTAATGTGATCAGAGAGGAGACAGAGGAACAGTCTAATGTCTCCACATCAGTGTGATCAGAGAGGAGACAGAGGAACAGTCTATTGTGATCAGAGAGGAGACAGAGGAACAGTCTAATGTGATCAGAGAGGAGACAGAGGAACAGTCTAATGTGATCAGAGAGGAGACAGAGGAACAGTCTCCAATGTGATCAGAGAGGAGACAGAGGAACAGTCTAATGTGATCAGAGAGGAGACAGAGGAACAGTCTAATGTGACCTCAGTGTGATTAGAGAGGAGACAGAGGAACAGTCTAATGTGATCAGAGAGGAGACAGAGGAACAGTCTAATGTCTCCACACCTCAGTGTGATCAGAGAGGAGACAGAGGAACAGTCTAATGTGATCAGAGAGGAGACAGAGGAACAGTCTAATGTGATCAGAGAGGAGACAAAGGAACAGTCTAATGTGATCAGAGAGGAGACAGAGGAACAGTCTAATGTGATCAGAGAGGAGACAAAGGAACAGTCTAATGTGATCAGAAAGGAGACAGAGGAACAGTCTAATGTGATCAGAGAGGAGACAGAGGAACAGTCTAATGTCTCCAGACCTCAGTGTGATTAGAGAGGAGACAGAGGAACAGTCTAATGTGATCAGAGAGGAGACAGAGGAACAGTCTAATGTGATCAGAGAGGAGACAGAGGAACAGTCTAATGTCTCCACCTCAGTGTGATCAGAGAGGAGACAGAGGAACAGTCTATTGTGATCAGAGAGGAGACAGAGGAACAGTCTAATGTGATCAGAGAGGAGACAAAGGAACAGTCTAATGTGATCAGAAAGGAGACAGAGGAACAGTCTAATGTGATCAGAGAGGAGACAGAGGAACAGTCTAATGTGATCAGAGAGGAGACAGAGGAACAGTCTAATGTCTCCACACCTCAGTGTGATCAGAGAGGAGACAGAGGAACAGTCTATTGTGATCAGAGAGGAGACAGAGGAACAGTCTAATGTCTCCAGACCTCAGTGTGATTAGAGAGGAGACAGAGGAACAGTCTAATGTGATCAGAGAGGAGACAAAGGAACAGTCTAATGTGATCAGAAAGGAGACAGAGGAACAGTCTATTGTGATCAGAGAGGAGACAGAGGAACAGTCTAATGTCTCCAGACCTCAGTGTGATTAGAGAGGAGACAGAGGAACAGTCTAATGTGATCAGAGAGGAGACAGAGGAACAGTCTAATGTGATCAGAGGAGACAGAGGAACAGTCTAATGTCTCCACACCTCAGTGTGATCAGAGAGGAGACAGAGAAACAGTCTATTGTGATCAGAGAGGAGACAGAGGAACAGTCTAATGTGATCAGAGAGGAGACAAAGGAACAGTCTAATGTGATCAGAAAGGAGACAGAGGAACAGTCTAATGTGATCAGAGAGGAGACAGAGGAACAGTCTAATGTGATCAGAGAGGAGACAGAGGCACAGTCTAATGTGATCAGAGAGGAGACAAAGGAACAGTCTAATGTGATCAGAAAGGAGGCAGAGGAAAAGTCTATTGTGATCAGAGAGGAGACAGGAACAGTCTAATGTCTCCAGACCTCAGTGTGATTAGAGAGGAGACAGAGGAACAGTCTAATGTGATCAGAGAGGAGACAGAGGAACAGTCTAATGTCTCCACACCTCAGTGTGATCAGAGAGGAGACAGAGGAACAGTCTATTGTGATCAGAGAGGAGACAGAGGAACAGTCTAATGTGATCAGAGAGGAGACAAAGGAACAATCTAATGTGATCAGAAAGGAGACAGAGGAACAGTCTAATGTGATCAGAGAGGAGACAGAGGAACAGTCTAATGTGATCAGTGAGGAGACAGAGGAACAGTCTAATGTCTCCACACCTCAGTGTGATCAGAGAGGAGACAGAGGAACAGTCTATTGTGATCAGAGAGGAGACAGAGGAACAGTCTAATGTGATCAGAGAGGAGACAAAGGAACAGTCTAATGTGATCAGAAAGGAGACAGAGGAACAGTCTAATGTGATCAGAGAGGAGACAGAGGAACAGTCTAATGTGATCAGAGAGGAGACAGAGGAACAGTCTAATGTCTCCACACCTCAGTGTGATCAGAGAGGAGACAGAGGAACAGTCTATTGTGATCAGAGAGGAGACAGAGGAACAGTCTAATGTGATCAGAGAGGAGACAGAGGGACAGTCTAATGTGATCAGAAAGGAGACAGAGGAACAGTCTAATGTGATCAGAGAGGAGACAGAGGACAGTCTAATGTCTCCAGACCTCAGTGTGATTAGAGAGGAGACAGAGGAACAGTCTAATGTGATCAGAGAGGAGACAGAGGAACAGTCTAATGTCTCCACACCTCAGTGTGATCAGAGAGGAGACAGAGGAACAGTATATTGTGATCAGAGAGGAGACAGAGGAACAGTCTAATGTGATCAGAGAGGAGACAAAGGAACAGTCTAATGTGATCAGAAAGGAGACAGAGGAACAGTCTAATGTGATCAGAGAGGAGACAGAGGAACAGTCTAATGTGATCAGAGAGGAGACAGAGGAACAGTCTAATGTGATCAGAGAGGAGACAGAGGAACAGTCTAGTCTCCACACCTCAGTGTGATCAGAGAGGAGACAGAGGAACAGTGTATTGTGATCAGAGAGGAGACAGAGGAACAGTCTAATGTGATCAGAGAGGAGACAGAGGAACAGTCTAATGTGATCAGAGAGGAGACAGAGGAACAGTCTAATGTGTGTGATCAGAGAGGAGACAGAGGAACAGTCTATTGTGATCAGAGAGGAGACAGAGGAACAGTCTAATGTCTCCACACCTCAGTGTGATCAGAGAGGAGACAGAGGAACAGTCTATTGTGATCAGAGAGGAGACAGAGGAACAGTCTAATGTGACCTCAGTGTGATTAGAGAGAGACAGAGGAACAGTCTAATGTGATCAGAGAGGAGACAGAGAACAGTCTAATGTCTCCATCAGTGTGATCAGAGAGGAGACAGAGGAACAGTCTATTGTGATCAGAGAGGAGACAGAGGAACAGTCTAATGTGATCAGAGAGGAGACAAAGGAACAGTCTAATGTGATCAGAGAGGAGACAGAGGAACAGTCTAATGTGATCAGAGAGGAGACAGAGGAACAGTCTAATGTGATCAGAGAGGAGACAAAGGAACAGTCTAATGTGATCAGAAAGGAGACAGAGGAACAGTCTAATGTGATCAGAGAGGAGACAGAGGAACAGTCTAATGTCTCCAGACCTCAGTGTGATCAGAGAGGAGACAGAGGAACAGTCTAATGTGATCAGAGAGGAGACAGAGGAACAGTCTACAGAGAGGAGACAGAGGAACAGTCTAATGTCTCCACACCTCAGTGTGATCAGAGAGGAGACAGAGGAACAGTCTATTGTGATCAGAGAGGAGACAAAGGAACAGTCTAATGTGATCAGAAAGGAGACAGAGGAACAGTCTAATGTGATCAGAGAGGAGACAGAGGAACAGTCTAATGTGATCAGAGAGGAGACAGAGGAACAGTCTAATGTCTCCACACCTCAGTGTGATCAGAGAGGAGACAGAGGAACAGTCTATTGTGATCAGAGAGGAGACAGAGGAACAGTCTAATGTCTCCAGACCTCAGTGTGATCAGAGAGGAGACAGAGGAACAGTCTAATGTGATCAGAGAGGAGACAGAGGAACAGTCTAATGTCTCCACACCTCAGTGTGATCAGAGAGGAGACAGAGGAACAGTCTATTGTGATCAGAGAGGAGACAGAGGAACAGTCTAATGTGATCAGAGAGGAGACAAAGGAACAGTCTAATGTGATCAGAAAGGAGACAGAGGAACAGTCTAATGTGATCAGAGAGGAGACAGAGGAACAGTCTAATGTGATCAGAGAGGAGACAGAGGAACAGTCTAATGTGATCAGAGAGGAGACAGAGGAACAGTCTAATGTGACCTCAGTGTGATTAGAGAGGAGACAGAGGAACAGTCTAATGTGATCAGAGAGGAGACAGAGGAACAGTCTAATGTGACCTCAGTCAGAGAGGAGACAGAGGAACAGTCTAATGTGATCAGAGAGGAGACAGAGGAACAGTCTAATGTCTCCACACCTCAGTGTGATCAGAGAGAGACAGAGGAACAGTCTATTGTGATCAGAGAGGAGACAGAGGAACAGTCTAATGTGATCAGAGACAAAGGAACAGTCAATGTGATCAGAGAGGAGACAGAGGAACAGTCTAATGTGATCAGAGAGGAGACAGAGGAACAGTCTAATGTGATCAGAGAGGAGACAAAGGAACAGTCTAATGTGATCAGAAAGGAGACAGAGGAAAAGTCTATTGTGATCAGAGAGGAGACAGAGGAACAGTCTAATGTCTCCAGACCTCAGTGTGATTAGAGAGGAGACAGAGGAACAGTCTAATGTGATCAGAGAGGAGACAGAGGAACAGTCTATTGTGATCAGAGAGGAGACAGAGGAACAGTCTAATGTCTCCACACCTCAGTGTGATCAGAGAGGAGACAGAGGAACAGTCTATTGTGATCAGAGAGGAGACAGAGGAACAGTCTAATGTGATCAGAAAGGAGACAGAGGAACAGTCTAATGTGATCAGAGAGGAGACAGAGGAACAGTCTAATGTGATCAGAGAGGAGACAGAGGAACAGTCTAATGTCTCCACACCTCAGTGTGATCAGAGAGGAGACAGAGGAACAGTCTATTGTGATCAGAGAGGAGACAGAGGAACAGTCTAATGTCTCCAGACCTCAGTGTGATTAGAGAGGAGACAGAGGAACAGTCTAATGTGATCAGAGAGGAGACAGAGGAACAGTCTAATGTCTCCACACCTCAGTGTGATCAGAGAGGAGACAGAGGAACAGTCTATTGTGATCAGAGAGGAGACAGAGGAACAGTCTAATATGATCAGAGAGGAGACAAAGGAACAGTCTAATGTGATCAGAAAGGAGACAGAGGAACAGTCTAATGTGATCAGAGAGGAGACAGAGGAACAGTCTAATGTGATCAGAGAGGAGACAGAGGCACAGTCTAATGTGATCAGAGAGGAGACAGAGGAACAGTCTAATGTGATCAGAGGAGACAGAGGAACAGTCTAATGTCTCCACACCTCAGTGTGATCAGAGAGGAGACAGAGAAACAGTCTATTGTGATCAGAGAGGAGACAGAGGAACAGTCTAATGTGATCAGAGAGGAGACAAAGGAACAGTCTAATGTGATCAGAAAGGAGACAGAGGAACAGTCTAATGTGATCAGAGAGGAGACAGAGGAACAGTCTAATGTGATCAGAGAGGAGACAGAGGAACAGTCTAATGTGATCAGAGAGGAGACAAAGGAACAGTCTAATGTGATCAGAAAGGAGACAGAGGAACAGTCTAATGTGATCAGAGAGGAGACAGAGGAACAGTCTAATGTCTCCAGACCTCAGTGTGATCAGAGAGGAGACAGAGGAACAGTCTAATGTGATCAGAGAGGAGACAGAGGAACAGTCTAATGTCTCCACACCTCAGTGTGATCAGAGAGGAGACAGAGGAACAGTCTATTGTGATCAGAGAGGAGACAGAGGAACAGTCTAATGTGATCAGAGAGGAGACAAAGGAACAGTCTAATGTGATCAGAAAGGAGACAGAGGAACAGTCTAATGTGATCAGAGAGGAGACAGAGGAACAGTCTAATGTGATCAGAGAGGAGACAGAGGAACAGTCTAATGTCTCCACACCTCAGTGTGATCAGAGAGGAGACAGAGGAACAGTCTATTGTGATCAGAGAGGAGACAGAGGAACAGTCTAATGTGATCAGAGAGGAGACAAAGGAACAGTCTAATGTGATCAGAAAGGAGACAGAGGAACAGTCTAATGTGATCAGAGAGGAGACAGAGGAACAGTCTAATGTGATCAGAGAGGAGACAGAGGAACAGTCTAATGTCTCCACACCTCAGTGTGATCAGAGAGGAGACAGAGGAACAGTCTATTGTGATCAGAGAGGAGACAGAGGAACAGTCTAATGTGATCAGAGAGGAGACAGAGGAACAGTCTAATGTGATCAGAAAGGAGACAGAGGAACAGTCTAATGTGATCAGAGAGGAGACAGAGGAACAGTCTAATGTCTCCAGACCTCAGTGTGATTAGAGAGGAGACAGAGGAACAGTCTAATGTGATCAGAGAGGAGACAGAGGAACAGTCTAATGTGATCAGAGAGGAGACAGAGGAACAGTCTAATGTGATCAGAGAGGAGACAGAGGAACAGTCTAATGTGATCAGAGAGGAGACAGAGGAACAGTCTAATGTGATCAGAGAGGAGACAGAGGAACAGTCTAATGTCTCCACACCTCAGTGTGATCAGAGAGGAGACAGAGGAACAGTCTATTGTGATCAGAGAGGAGACAGAGGAACAGTCTACATCAGAGAGGAGACAGAGGAACAGTCTAATGTGATCAGAGAGGAGACAGAGGAACAGTCTAATGTGATCAGAGAGGAGACAGAGGAACAGTCTAATGTGATCAGAGAGGAGACAGAGGAACAGTCTAATGTGATCAGAGAGGAGACAGAGGAACTAATGTCTCCAGACCTCAGTGTGATCAGAGAGGAGACAGAGGAACAGTCTAATGTGATCAGAGAGGAGACAGAGGAACAGTCTAATGTCTCCACACCTCAGTGTGATCAGAGAGGAGACAGAGGAACAGTCTATTGTGATCAGAGAGGAGACAGAGGAACAGTCTAATGTGATCAGAGAGGAGACAAAGGAACAGTCTAATGTGATCAGAAAGGAGACAGAGGAACAGTCTAATGTGATCAGAGAGGAGACAGAGGAACAGTCTAATGTGATCAGAGAGGAGACAGAGGAACAGTCTAATGTGATCAGAGAGGAGACAGAGGAACAGTCTAATGTCTCCACACCTCAGTGTGATCAGAGAGGAGACAGAGGAACAGTATATTGTGATCAGAGAGGAGACAGAGGAACAGTCTAATGTGATCAGAGAGGAGACAAAGGAACAGTCTAATGTGATCAGAAAGGAGACAGAGGAACAGTCTAATGTGATCAGAGAGGAGACAGAGGAACACTCTAATGTGACCTCAGTGTGATCAGAGAGAGACAGAGGAACAGTCTAATGTGATCAGAGAGGAGACAGAGGAACACTCTAATGTGATCAGAGAGGAGACAGAGGAACAGTCAATGTGATCAGAGAGAGACAGAGGAACAGTCTAATGTGATCAGAGAGGAGACAGAGGAACAGTCTAATGTCTCAATCAGTGTGATCAGAGAGGAGACAGAGGAACAGTCTAATGTGATCAGAGAGGAGACAGAGGAACAGTCTAATGTCTCCACACCTCAGTGTGATCAGAGAGGAGACAGAGGAACAGTCTATTGTGATCAGAGAGGAGACAGAGGAACAGTCTAATATGATCAGAGAGGAGACAAAGGAACAGTCTAATGTGATCAGAAAGGAGACAGAGGAACAGTCTAATGTGATCAGAGAGGAGACAGAGGAACAGTCTAATGTCTCCAGACCTCAGTGTGATTAGAGAGAGACAGAGGAACAGTCTAATGTGATCAGAGAGGAGACAGAGGAACAGTCTAATGTCTCCACACCTCAGTGTGATCAGAGAGGAGACAGAGGAACAGTCTATTGTGATCAGAGAGGAGACAGAGGAACAGTCTAATGTGATCAGAGAGGAGACAAAGGAACAATCTAATGTGATCAGAAAGGAGACAGAGGAACAGTCTATTGTGATCAGAGAGGAGACAGAGGAAAAGTCTATTGTGATCAGAGAGGAGACAGAGGAACAGTCTAATGTCTCCAGACCTCAGTGTGATTAGAGAGGAGACAGAGGAACAGTCTAATGTGATCAGAGAGGAGACAGAGGAACAGTCTAATGTCTCCACACCTCAGTGTGATCAGAGAGGAGACAGAGGAACAGTCTAATGTGATCAGAGAGGAGACAGAGGAACAGTCTAATGTCTCCAGACCTCAGTGTGATCAGAGAGGAGACAGAGGAACAGTCTAATGTGATCAGAGAGGAGACAGAGGAACAGTCTAATGTCTCCAATGTGATCAGAGAGGAGACAGAGGAACAGTCTAATGTGATCAGAGAGGAGACAGAGGAACAGTCTAATGTGATCAGAGAGGAGACAGAGGAACAGTCTAATGTGATCAGAGAGGAGACAGAGGAACAGTCTAATGTCTCCAGACCTCAGTGTGATTAGAGAGGAGACAGAGGAACAGTCTAATGTGATCAGAGAGGAGACAGAGGAACAGTCTAATGTGATCAGAGAGGAGACAGAGGAACAGTCTAATGTCTCCACACCTCAGTGTGATCAGAGAGGAGACAGAGGAACAGTCTATTGTGATCAGAGAGGAGACAGAGGAACAGTCTAATGTGATCAGAGAGGAGACAAAGGAACAGTCTAATGTGATCAGAAAGGAGACAGAGGAACAGTCTAATGTGATCAGAGAGGAGACAGAGGAACAGTCTAATGTGATCAGAGAGGAGACAGAGGAACAGTCTAATGTCTCCACACCTCAGTGTGATCAGAGAGGAGACAGAGGAACAGTCTATTGTGATCAGAGAGGAGACAGAGGAACAGTCTAATGTCTCCAGACCTCAGTGTGATTAGAGAGGAGACAGAGGAACAGTCTAATGTGATCAGAGAGGAGACAGAGGAACAGTCTAATGTGATCAGAGAGGAGACAGAGGAACAGTCTAATGTGATCAGAGAGGAGACAGAGGAACAGTCTAATGTCTCCAGACCTCAGTGTGATCAGAGAGGAGACAGAGGAACAGTCTAATGTGATCAGAGAGGAGACAGAGGAACAGTCTAATGTCTCCACACCTCAGTGTGATCAGAGAGGAGACAGAGGAACAGTCTAATGTGATCAGAGAGGAGACAGAGGAACAGTCTAATGTGATCAGAGAGGAGACAGAGGAACAGTCTAATGTCTCCAGACCTCAGTGTGATTAGAGAGGAGACAGAGGAACAGTCTAATGTGATCAGAGAGGAGACAGAGGAACAGTCTAATGTCTCCAGACCTCAGTGTGATCAGAGAGGAGACAGAGGAACAGTCTATTGTGATCAGAGAGGAGACAGAGGAACAGTCTAATGTCTCCAGATCAGTGTGATCTAGAGAGGAGACAGAGGAACAGTCTAATGTGATCAGAGAGGAGACAGAGGAACAGTCTAATGTCTCCACACCTCAGTGATCAGAGAGGAGACAGAGGAACAGTCTATTGTGATCAGAGAGGAGACAGAGGAACAGTCTAATGTGATCAGAGAGGAGACAGAGGAACAGTCTAATGTGATCAGAGAGGAGACAGAGGAACAGTCTAATGTCTCCAGACCTCAGTGTGATCAGAGAGGAGACAGAGGAACAGTCTAATGTGATCAGAGAGGAGACAGAGGAACAGTCTAATGTGATCAGAGAGGAGACAGAGGAACAGTCTAATGTCTCCACACCTCAGTGTGATCAGAGAGGAGACAGAGGAACAGTCTAATGTGATCAGAGAGGAGACAGAGGAACAGTCTAATGTGATCAGAGAGGAGACAAAGGAACAGTCTAATGTGATCAGAAAGGAGACAGAGGAACAGTCTAATGTGATCAGAGAGGAGACAGAGGAACAGTCTAATGTGATCAGAGAGGAGACAGAGGAACAGTCTAATGTCTCCACACCTCAGTGTGATCAGAGAGGAGACAGAGGAACAGTCTAATGTGATCAGAGAGGAGACAGAGGAACAGTCTAATGTCTCCAGACCTCAGTGTGATTAGAGAGGAGACAGAGGAACAGTCTAATGTGATCAGAGAGGAGACAGAGGAACAGTCTAATGTCTCCACACCTCAGTGTGATCAGAGAGGAGACAGAGGAACAGTCTAATGTGATCAGAGAGAGAGACAGAGGCACAGTCTAATGTGATCAGAGAGGAGACAGTCTAATGTGATCAGAAAGGAGACAGAGGAACAGTCTAATGTGATCAGAGAGGAGACAGAGGAACAGTCTAATGTCTCCAGACCTCAGTGTGATCAGAGGAGACAAAGGAACAGTCTAATGTGATCAGAGAGGAGACAGAGGAACAGTCTAATGTGATCAGAGAGGAGACAGAGGAACAGTCTAATGTCTCCACACCTCAGTGTGATCAGAGAGGAGACAGAGGAACAGTCTATTGTGATCAGAGAGGAGACAGAGGAACAGTCTAATGTGATCAGAGAGGAGACAGAGGAACAGTCTAATGTGATCAGAGAGGAGACAGAGGAACAGTCTAATGTGATCAGAGAGGAGACAGAGGAACAGTCTAATGTGATCAGAGAGGAGACAGAGGAACAGTCTAATGTGATCAGAGAGGAGACAGAGGAACAGTCTAACCTGTGATCAGAGAGGAGACAGAGGAACAGTCTAATGTGATCAGAGAGGAGACAGAGGAACAGTCTAATGTCTCCACACCTCAGTGTGATCAGAGAGGAGACAGAGGAACAGTATATTGTGATCAGAGAGGAGACAGAGGAACAGTCTAATGTGATCAGAGGAGACAAAGGAACAGTCTAATGTGATCAGAAAGGAGACAGAGGAACAGTCTAATGTGATCAGAGAGGAGACAGAGGAACAGTCTAATGTGATCAGAGAGGAGACAGAGGAACAGTCTAATGTGATCAGAGAGGAGACAGAGGAACAGTCTAATGTGATCAGAGAGGAGACAGAGGAACAGTCTAATGTGATCAGAGAGGAGACAGAGGAACAGTCTAATGTGATCAGAGAGGAGACAGAGGAACAGTCTAATGTGATCAGAGAGAGACAGAGGAACAGTCTAATGTCTCCAGACCTCAGATCAGAGGAGACAGAGGAACAGTCTATTGTGATCAGAGAGGAGACAGAGGAACAGTCTAATGTGATCAGAGAGGAGACAAAGGAACAGTCTAATGTGATCAGAAAGGAGACAGAGGAACAGTCTATTGTGATCAGAGAGGAGACAGAGGAACAGTCTAATGTCTGACCTCAGTCAGAGAGGAGACAGAGGAACAGTCTAATGTGATCAGAGAGGAGACAGAGGAACAGTCTAATGTCTCCACACCTCAGTGTGATCAGAGAGGAGACAGAGGAACAGTCTATTGTGATCAGAGAGGAGACAGAGGAACAGTCTAATGTGATCAGAGAGGAGACAAAGGAACAGTCTAATGTGATCAGAGAGGAGACAGAGGAACAGTCTAATGTGATCAGAGAGGAGACAGAGGAACAGTCTAATGTGATCAGAAAGGAGACAGAGGAAAAGTCTATTGTGATCAGAGAGGAGACAGAGGAACAGTCTAATGTCTCCAGACCTCAGTGTGATTAGAGAGGAGACAGAGGAACAGTCTAATGTGATCAGAGAGGAGACAGAGGAACAGTCTAATGTCTCCACACCTCAGTGTGATCAGAGAGGAGACAGAGGAACAGTCTATTGTGATCAGAGAGGAGACAGAGGAACAGTCTAATGTGATCAGAGAGGAGACAAAGGAACAGTCTAATGTGATCAGAAAGGAGACAGAGGAACAGTCTAATGTGATCAGAGAGGAGACAGAGGAACAGTCTAATGTGATCAGAGAGGAGACAGAGGAACAGTCTAATGTGATCAGAGAGGAGACAGAGGAACAGTCTAATGTGATCAGAGAGGAGACAGAGGAACAGTCTAATGTGATCAGAGAGGAGACAGAGGAACAGTCTAATGTGATCAGAGAGGAGACAGAGGAACAGTCTAATGTCTCCACACCTCAGTGTGATCAGAGAGGAGACAGAGGAACAGTCTATTGTGATCAGAGAGGAGACAGAGGAACAGTCTAATGTGATCAGAGAGGAGACAGAGGAACAGTCTAATGTGATCAGAGAGTCTAATGTGATCAGAGAGGAGACAGAGGAACAGTCTAATGTGATCAGAGAGGAGACAGAGGAACAGTCTAATGTCTCCACACCTCAGTGTGATCAGAGAGGAGACAGAGGAACAGTCTATTGTGATCAGAGAGGAGACAGAGGAACAGTCTAATGTGATCAGAGAGGAGACAAAGGAACAGTCTAATGTGATCAGAAAGGAGACAGAGGAACAGTCTAATGTGATCAGAGAGGAGACAGAGGAACAGTCTAATGTGATCAGAGAGGAGACAGAGGAACAGTCTAATGTCTCCACACCTCAGTGTGATCAGAGAGGAGACAGAGGAACAGTCTAATGTGATCAGAGAGGAGACAGAGGAACAGTCTAATGTGATCAGAGAGGAGACAGAGGAACAGTCTAATGTGATCAGAGAGGAGACAGAGGAACAGTCTAATGTCTCCAGACCTCAGTGTGATTAGAGAGGAGACAGAGGAACAGTCTAATGTGATCAAAGAGGAGACAGAGGAACAGTCTAATGTGATCAGAGAGGAGAGGGAGGAGCAGTCTAATGTCTCCACACCTCAGTGTGATCAGAGAGGAGACAGAGGAACAGTCTATTGTGATCAGAGAGGAGACAGAGGAACAGTCTAATGTGATCAGAGAGGAGACAGAGGAACAGTCTAATGTCTCCACACCTCAGTGTGATCAGAGAGGAGACAGAGGAACAGTCTATTGTGATCAGAGAGGAGACAGAGGATCAGAGAGAGACAGAGGAACAGTCTAATGTGATCAGAGAGGAGACAGAGGAACAGTCTAATGTCTCCACACCTCAGTGTGATCAGAGAGGAGACAGAGAAACAGTCTATTGTGATCAGAGAGGAGACAGAGGAACAGTCTATTGTGATCAGAGAGGAGACAGAGGAACAGTCTAATGTGATCAGAGAGGAGTCAGAGGAACACTCTAATGTGATCAGAGAGGAGACAGAGGAACAGTCTAATGTGATCAGAGAGGAGACAGAGGAACAGTCTAATGTGATCAGAGAGGAGACAGAGGACAGTCTAATGTCTCCAGACCTCAGTGTGATTAGAGAGGAGACAGAGGAACAGTCTAATGTGATCAGAGAGGAGACAGAGGAACAGTCTAATGTCTCCACACCTCAGTGTGATCAGAGAGGAGACAGAGGAACAGTATATTGTGATCAGAGAGGAGACAGAGGAACAGTCTAATGTGATCAGAGAGGAGACAAAGGAACAGTCTAATGTGATCAGAAAGGAGACAGAGGAACAGTCTAATGTGATCAGAGAGGAGACAGAGGAACAGTCTAATGTGATCAGAGAGGAGACAGAGGAACAGTCTAATGTGATCAGAGAGGAGACAGAGGAACAGTCTAATGTCTCCACACCTCAGTGTGATCAGAGAGGAGACAGAGGAACAGTCTATTGTGATCAGAGAGGAGACAGAGGAACAGTCTAATGTGATCAGAGAGGAGACAAAGGAACAGTCTAATGTGATCAGAAAGGAGACAGAGGAACAGTCTAATGTGATCAGAGAGGAGACAGAGGAACAGTCTAATGTCTCCAGACCTCAGTGTGATCAGAGAGGAGACAGAGGAACAGTCTAATGTGATCAGAGAGGAGACAGAGGAACACTCTAATGTGATCAGAGAGGAGACAGAGGAACAGTCTAATGTGATCAGAGAGGAGACAGAGGAACAGTCTAATGTGATCAGAGAGGAGACAGAGGAACAGTCTAATGTCTCAACACCTCAGTGTGATCAGAGAGGAGACAGAGGAACAGTCTAATGTGATCAGAGAGGAGACAGAGGAACAGTCTAATGTCTCC
This sequence comes from Oncorhynchus nerka, assembly GCF_034236695.1. NCBI lineage: Eukaryota > Metazoa > Chordata > Actinopteri > Salmoniformes > Salmonidae > Oncorhynchus > Oncorhynchus nerka. The sequence continues at coordinate 98,026,841 of NC_088417.1, read as the reverse complement.
AGACCTCAGTGTGATCAGAGAGGAGACAGAGGAACAGTCTATTGTGATCAGAGAGGAGACAGAGGAACAGTCTAATGTGATCAGAGAGGAGACAAAGGAACAGTCTAATGTGATCAGAAAGAGACAGAGGAACAGTCTAATGTGATCAGAGAGGAGACAGAGGAACAGTCTAATGTGACCTCAGTGTGATTAGAGAGGAGACAGAGGAACAGTCTAATGTGATCAGAGAGAGACAGAGGAACAGTCTAATGTCTCCAGACCTCAGTGTGATTAGAGAGGAGACAGAGGAACAGTCTAATGTGATCAGAGAGGAGACAGAGGAACAGTCTAATGTGATCAGAGAGGAGACAAAGGAACAGTCTAATGTGATCAGAGAGGAGACAGAGGAACAGTCTAATGTGATCAGAGAGGAGACAGAGGAACAGTCTAATGTGATCAGAGAGGAGACAGAGGAACAGTCTAATGTGATCAGAGAGGAGACAGAGGAACAGTCTAATGTGATCAGAGAGGAGACAGAGGAACAGTCTAATGTGATCAGAGAGGAGACAGAGGAACAGTCTAATGTCTCCAGACCTCAGTGTGATTAGAGAGGAGACAGAGGAACAGTCTAATGTGATCAGAGAGGAGACAGAGGAACAGTCTAATGTGATCAGAGAGGAGACAGAGGAACAGTCTAATGTCTCCACACCTCAGTGTGATCAGAGAGGAGACAGAGGAACAGTCTATTGTGATCAGAGAGGAGACAGAGGAACAGTCTAATGTGATCAGAGAGGAGACAAAGGAACAGTCTAATGTGATCAGAGAGGAGACAAAGGAACAGTCTAATGTGATCAGAAAGGAGACAGAGGAACAGTCTAATGTGATCAGAGAGGAGACAGAGGAACAGTCTAATGTCTCCAGACCTCAGTGTGATCAGAGAGGAGACAGAGGAACAGTCTAATGTGATCAGAGAGGAGACAGAGGAACAGTCTAATGTGATCAGAGAGGAGACAGAGGAACAGTCTAATGTCTCCACACCTCAGTGTGATCAGAGAGGAGACAGAGGAACAGTCTATTGTGATCAGAGAGGAGACAGAGGAACAGTCTAATGTGATCAGAGAGGAGACAGAGGAAAGTCTAATGTGATCAGAGAGGAGACAGAGGAACAGTCTAATGTGATCAGAGAGGAGACAGAGGAACAGTCTAATGTGATCAGAGAGGAGACAGAGGAACAGTCTAGTGATCAGAGAGGAGACAGAGGAACAGTCTAATGTGATCAGATTAGAGGAGACAGAGGAACAGTCTAATGTGATCAGAGAGGAGACAGAGGAACAGTCTAATGTCTCCACACCTCAGTGTGATCAGAGAGGAGACAGAGGAACAGTCTATTGTGATCAGAGAGGAGACAGAGGAACAGTCTAATGTGATCAGAGAGGAGACAAAGGAACAGTCTAATGTGATCAGAAAGGAGACAGAGGAACAGTCTAATGTGATCAGAGAGGAGACAGAGGAACAGTCTAATGTGATCAGAGAGAGACAGAGGAACAGTCTAATGTGATCAGAGAGGAGACAGAGGAACAGTCTAATGTGATCAGAGAGGAGACAGAGGAACAGTCTAATGTGATCAGAGAGGAGACAGAGGAACAGTCTAATGTGATCAGAGAGGAGACAGAGGAACAGTCTAATGTGATCAGAGAGGAGACAGAGGAACAGTCTAATGTCTCCAACCTCAGTGTGATCAGAGAGGAGACAGAGGAACAGTCTAATGTGATCAGAGAGGAGACAGAGGAACAGTCTAATGTGATCAGAGAGGAGACAAAGGAACAGTCTAATGTGATCAGAGAGGAGACAGAGGAACAGTCTATTGTGATCAGAGAGGAGACAGAGGAACAGTCTAATGTCTCCAGACCTCAGTGTGATTAGAGAGGAGACTAATGATCAGAGAGGAGACAGAGGAACAGTCTAATGTGATCAGAGAGGAGACAGAGGAACAGTCTAATGTCTCCACACCTCAGTGTGATCAGAGAGGAGACAGAGGAACAGTCTATTGTGATCAGAGAGGAGACAGAGGAACAGTCTAATGTGATCAGAGAGGAGACAAAGGAACAGTCTAATGTGATCAGAAAGGAGACAGAGGAACAGTCTAATGTGATCAGAGAGGAGACAAAGGAACAGTCTAATGTGATCAGAGAGGAGACAGAGGAACAGTCTAATGTGATCAGAGAGGAGACAGAGGAACAGTCTAATGTCTCCAGACCTCAGTGTGATCAGAGAGGAGACAGAGGAACAGTCTAATGTGATCAGAGAGGAGACAGAGGAACAGTCTAATGTCTCCACACCTCAGTGTGATCAGAGAGGAGACAGAGGAACAGTCTATTGTGATCAGAGAGGAGACAGAGGAACAGTCTAATGTGATCAGAGAGGAGACAGAGGAACAGTCTAATGTGATCAGAGAGGAGACAGAGGAACACTCTAATGTGATCAGAGAGGAGACAGAGGAACAGTCTAATGTGATCAGAGAGGAGACAGAGGAACAGTCTAATGTGATCAGAGAGGAGACAGAGGAACAGTCTAATGTCTCCATCAGTGTGATCAGAGAGGAGACAGAGGAACAGTCTAATGTGATCAGAGAGGAGACAGAGGAACAGTCTAATGTCTCCACACCTCAGTGATCAGAGAGGAGACAGAGGAACAGTACAGAGAGGAGACAGAGGAACAGTCTAATGTGATCAGAGAGGAGACAAAGGAACAGTCTAATGTGATCAGAGAGGAGACAGAGGAACAGTCTAATGTGATCAGAGAGGAGACAGAGGAACAGTCTAATGTGATCAGAGAGGAGACAGAGGAACAGTCTAATGTGATCAGAGAGGAGACAGAGGAACAGTCTAATGTGATCAGAGAGGAGACAGAGGAACAGTCTAATGTGATCAGAGAGGAGACAGAGGAACAGTCTAATGTCTCCAGACCTCAGTGTGATCAGAGAGGAGACAGAGGAACAGTCTATTGTGATCAGACAGGAGACAGAGGAACAGTCTAATGTGATCAGAGAGGAGACAAAGGAACAGTCTAATGTGATCAGAAAGGAGACAGAGGAACAGTCTATTGTGATCAGAGAGGAGACAGAGGAACAGTCTAATGTCTCCAGACCTCAGTGTGATTAGAGAGGAGACAGAGGAACAGTCTAATGTGATCAGAGAGGAGACAGAGGAACAGTCTAATGTCTCCACACCTCAGTGTGATCAGAGAGGAGACAGAGGAACAGTCTAATGTGATCAGAGAGGAGACAGAGGAACAGTCTAATGTGATCAGAGAGGAGACAAAGGAACAGTCTAATGTGATCAGAAAGGAGACAGAGGAACAGTCTAATGTGATCAGAGAGGAGACAGAGGAACAGTCTAATGTGATCAGAAAGAGACAGAGGAACAAGTCTATTGTGATCAGAGAGGAGACAGAGGAACAGTCTAATGTCTCCAGACCTCAGTGTGATTAGAGAGGAACAGTCTAATGTGATCAGAGAGGAGACAGAGGAACAGTCTAATGTCTCCACACCTCAGTGTGATCAGAGAGGAGACAGAGGAACAGTCTATTGTGATCAGAGAGGAGACAGAGGAACAGTCTAATGTGATCAGAGAGGAGACAAAGGAACAGTCTAATGTGATCAGAAAGGAGACAGAGGAACAGTCTAATGTGATCAGAGAGGAGACAGAGGAACAGTCTAATGTGATCAGAGAGGAGACAGAGGAACAGTCTAATGTCTCCACACCTCAGTGTGATCAGAGAGGAGACAGAGGAACAGTCTATTGTGATCAGAGAGGAGACAGAGGAACAGTCTAATGTGATCAGAGAGGAGACAGAGGGACAGTCTAATATGATCAGAAAGGAGACAGAGGAACACTCTAATGTGATCAGAGAGGAGACAGAGGAACAGTCTAATGTCTCCACACCTCAGTGTGATCAGAGAGGAGACAGAGAAACAGTCTATTGTGATCAGAGAGGAGACAGAGGAACAGTATATTGTGATCAGAGAGGAGCCAGAGGAACAGTCTAATGTGATCAGAGAGGAGACAGAGGAACAGTCTAATGTGATCAGAGAGGAGACAGAGGAACAGTCTAATGTGATCAGAGAGGAGACAGAGGAACAGTCTAATGTGATCAGAGAGGAGACAGAGGAACAGTCTAATGTCTCCAGACCTCAGTGTGATCAGAGAGGAGACAGAGGAACAGTCTAATGTGATCAGAGAGGAGACAGAGGAACAGTCTAATGTCTCCACACCTCAGTGTGATCAGAGAGGAGACAGAGGAACAGTATATTGTGATCAGAGAGGAGACAGAGGAACAGTCTAATGTGATCAGAGAGGAGACAAAGGAACAGTCTAATGTGATCAGAGAGGAGACAGAGGAACAGTCTAATGTGATCAGAGAGGAGACAGAGGAACACTCTAATGAGAGGAGACAGAGGAACAGTCTAATGTGATCAGAGAGGAGACAGAGGAACAGTCTAATGTGATCAGAGAGGAGACAGAGGAACAGTCTAATGTGATCAGAGAGGAGACAGAGGAACAGTCTAATGTGATCAGAGAGGAGACAGAGGAACAGTCTAATGTGATCAGAGAGGAGACAGAGGAACAGTCTAATGTCTCCAGACCTCAGTGTGATCAGAGAGGAGACAGAGGAACAGTCTATTGTGATCAGAGAGGAGACAGAGGAACAGTCTAATGTGATCAGAGAGGAGACAAAGGAACAGTCTAATGTGATCAGAAAGGAGACAGAGGAACAGTCTAATGTGATCAGATTAGAGGAGACAGAGGAACAGTCTAATGTGATCAGAGAGGAGACAGAGGAACAGTCTAATGTGATCAGAGAGGAGCCAGAGGAACAATCTAATGTCTCCACACCTCAGTGTGATAAGAGAGGAGACAGAGGAACAGTCTATTGTGATCAGAGAGGAGACAGAGGAACAGTCTAATATGATCAGAGAGGAGACAGAGGAACAGTCTAATGTGATCAGAGAGGAGACAGAGGAACAGTCTAATGTCTCCACACCTCAGTGTGATCAGAGAGGAGACAGAGGAACAGTCTATTGTGATCAGAGAGGAGACAGAGGAACAGTCTAATGTGATCAGAGAGGAGACAGAGGAACAGTCTAATGTGATCAGAGAGGAGACAGAGGAACACTCTAATGTGATCAGAGAGGAGACAGAGGAACAGTCTAATGTGATCAGAGAGGAGACAGAGGAACAGTCTAATGTGATCAGAGAGGAGACAGAGGAAATGTCTCCAGACCTCAGTGTGATCAGAGAGGAGACAGAGGAACAGTCTAATGTGATCAGAGAGGAGACAGAGGAACAGTCTAATGTCTCCACACCTCAGTGTGATCAGAGAGGAGACAGAGGAACAGTCTATTGTGATCAGAGAGGAGACAGAGGAACAGTCTAATGTGATCAGAGAGGAGACAAAGGAACAGTCTAATGTGATCAGAAAGGAGACAGAGGAACAGTCTAATGTGATCAGAGAGGAGACAGAGGAACACTCTAATGTGATCAGAGAGGAGACAGAGGAACAGTCTAATGTGATCAGAGAGGAGACAGAGGAACAGTCTAATGTGATCAGAGAGGAGACAGAGGAACAGTCTAATGTGATCAGAGAGGAGACAAAGGAACAGTCTAATGTGATCAGAGAGGAGACAGAGGAACAGTCTAATGTGATCAGAGAGGAGACAGAGGAACAGTCTAATGTGATCAGAGAGGAGACAGAGGAACAGTCTAATGTGATCAGAGAGGAGACAGAGGAACAGTCTAATGTGATCAGAGAGGAGACAGAGGAACACTCTAATGTGATCAGAGAGGAGACAGAGGAACAGTCTAATGTGATCAGAGAGGAGACAGAGGAACAGTCTAATGTGATCAGAGAGGAGACAGAGGAACAGTCTAATGTGATCAGAGAGGAGACAGAGGAACAGTCTATTGTGATCAGAGAGGAGACAGAGGAACAGTCTAATGTGATCAGAGAGGAGACAAAGGAACAGTCTAATGTGATCAGAAAGGAGACAGAGGAACAGTCTAATGTGATCAGAGAGGAGACAGAGGAACAGTCTAATGTCTCCAGACCTCAGTGTGATCAGAGAGGAGACAGAGGAACAGTCTAATGTGATCAGAGAGGAGACAGAGGAACAGTCTAATGTCTCCAGACCTCAGTGTGATCAGAGAGGAGACAGAGGAACAGTCTATTGTGATCAGAGAGGAGACAGAGGAACAGTCTAATGTGATCAGAGAGGAGACAGAGGAACAGTCTAATGTCTCCACACCTCAGTGTGATCAGAGAGGAGACAGAGGAACAGTCTAATGTGATCAGAGAGGAGACAGAGGAACAGTCTAATGTGATCAGAGAGGAGACAAAGGAACAGTCTAATGTGATCAGAAAGGAGACAGAGGAACAGTCTAATGTGATCAGAGAGGAGACAGAGGAACAGTCTAATGTGATCAGAGAGGAGACAGAGGAACAGTCTATTGTGATCAGAGAGGAGACAGAGGAACAGTCTAATGTGATCAGAGAGGAGACAGAGGAACAGTCTAATGTGATCAGAGAGGAGACAGAGGAACAGTCTAATGTCTCCACACCTCAGTGTGATCAGAGAGGAGACAGAGGAACAGTCTATTGTGATCAGAGAGGAGACAGAGGAACAGTCTAATGTGATCAGAGAGGAGACAAAGGAACAGTCTAATGTGATCAGAAAGGAGACAGAGGAACAGTCTAATGTGATCAGAGAGGAGACAGAGGAACAGTCTAATAATGTCAGAGGAACAGTCTAATGTGATCAGAGAGGAGACAGAGGAACAGTCTAATGTGATCAGAGAGGAGACAGAGGAACAGTCTAATGTCTCCAGACCTCAGTGTGATCAGAGAGGAGACAGAGGAACAGTCTAATGTGATCAGAGAGGAGACAGAGGAACAGTCTAATGTGATCAGAGAGGAGACAGAGGAACAGTCTAATGTCTCCACACCTCAGTGTGATCAGAGAGGAGACAGAGAAACAGTCTATTGTGATCAGAGAGGAGACAGAGGAACAGTCTATTGTGATCAGAGAGGAGACAGAGGAACAGTCTAATGTGATCAGAGAGGAGTCAGAGGAACACTCTAATGTGATCAGAGAGGAGACAGAGGAACAGTCTAATGTGATCAGAGAGGAGACAGAGGAACAGTCTAATGTGATCAGAGAGGAGACAGAGGACAGTCTAACCTGTGATCAGAGAGGAGACAGAGGAACAGTCTAATGTGATCAGAGAGGAGACAGAGGAACAGTCTAATGTCTCCACACCTCAGTGTGATCAGAGAGGAGACAGAGGAACAGTCTATTGTGATCAGAGAGGAGACAGAGGAACAGTCTAATGTGATCAGAGAGGAGACAAAGGAACAGTCTAATGTGATCAGAAAGGAGACAGAGGAACAGAATGTGATCAGAGAGGAGACAGAGGAACACTCTAATGTGATCAGAGAGGAGACAGAGGAACAGTCTAATGTGATCAGAGAGGAGACAGAGGAACAGTCTAATGTGATCAGAGAGGAGACAGAGGAACAGTCTAATGTGATCAGAGAGGAGTCAGAGGAACAGTCTAATGTGATCAGAGAGGAGACAGAGGAACAGTCTAATGTGATCAGAGAGGAGACAGAGGAACAGTCTAATGTGATCAGAGAGGAGACAGAGGAACAGTCTAATGTGATCAGAGAGGAGACAGAGGAACAGTCTAATGTCTCCAGACCTCAGTGTGATTAGAGAGGAGACAGAGGAACAGTCTAATGTGATCAGAGAGGAGACAGAGGAACAGTCTAATGTGATCAGAGAGGAGACAGAGGAACAGTCTAATGTCTCCACACCTCAGTGTGATCAGAGAGGAGACAGAGGAACAGTCTAATTGTGATCAGAGAGGAGACAGAGGAACAGTCTAATGTGATCAGAGAGGAGACAAAGGAACAGTCTAATGTGATCAGAAAGGAGACAGAGGAACAGTCTAATGTGATCAGAGAGGAGACAGAGGAACAGTCTAATGTGATCAGAGAGGAGACAGAGGAACAGTCTAATGTCTCCACACCTCAGTGTGATCAGAGAGGAGACAGAGGAACAGTCTATTGTGATCAGAGAGGAGACAGAGGAACAGTCTAATGTCTCCATCAGTGAGGAGACAGAGAACAGTCTAATGGATCAGAAACAGACAGGGAACAGTCTAATGTGATCAGAGAGGAGACAGAGGAACAGTCTAATGTGATCAGAGAGGAGACAGAGGAACAGTCTAATGTGACCTCAGAGAGAGAGACAGAGGAACAGTCTAATGTGATCAGAGAGGAGACAGAGGAACAGTCTAATGTGATCAGAGAGGAGACAGAGGAACAGTCTAATGTGATCAGAGAGGAGACAGAGGAACAGTCTAATGTGATCAGAGAGGAGACAGAGGAACAGTCTAATGTGATCAGAGAGGAGACAGAGGAACAGTCTAATGTGATCAGAGAGGAGACAGAGGAACAGTCTAATGTGATCAGAGAGGAGACAGAGGAACAGTCTAATGTGATCAGAGAGGAGACAGAGGAACAGTCTAATGTGATCAGAGAGGAGACAGAGGAACAGTCTAATGTCTCCAACCTCAGTGTGATCAGAGAGGAGACAGAGGAACAGTCTAATGTGATCAGAGAGGAGACAGAGGAACAGTCTAATGTCTCCACACCTCAGTGTGATCAGAGAGGAGACAGAGGAACAGTCTAATGTGATCAGAGAGGAGACAGAGGAACAGTCTAATGTGATCAGAGAGGAGACAGAGGAACAGTCTAATGTGATCAGAGAGGAGACAGAGGAACAGTCTAATGTGATCAGAGAGGAGACAGAGGAACAGTCTAATGTGATCAGAGAGAGACAGAGGAACAGTCTAATGTGATCAGAGAGGAGACAGAGGAACAGTCTAATGTCTCCAGACCTCAGTGTGATCAGAGAGGAGACAGAGGAACAGTCTATTGTGATCAGAGAGGAGACAGAGGAACAGTCTAATGTGATCAGAGAGGAGACAGAGGAACAGTCTAATGTGATCAGAGAGGAGACAGAGGAACAGTCTAATGTGATCAGAGAGGAGACAGAGGAACAGTCTAATGTGATCAGAGAGAGAGACAGAGGAACAGTCTAATGTGATCAGAGAGGAGACAGAGGAACAGTCTAATGTGATCAGAGAGGAGACAGAGGAACAGTCTAATGTGATCAGAGAGGAGACAGAGGAACAGTCTAATGTGATCAGAGAGGAGACAGAGGAACAGTCTAATGTGATCAGAGAGAGACAGAGGAACAGTCTAATGTCTCCACAGAGAGGAGACAGAGGAACAGTCTATTGTGATCAGAGAGGAGACAGAGGAACAGTCTAATGTCTCCAGACCTCAGTGTGATTAGAGAGAGGAACAGTCTAATGTGATCAGAGAGGAGACAGAGGAACAGTCTAATGTGATCAGAGAGGAGACAGAGGAACAGTCTAATGTGATCAGAGAGAGACAGAGGAACAGTCTAATGTCTCCAGACCTCAGTGATCAGAGAGGAGACAGAGGAACAGTCTAATGTGATCAGAGAGGAGACAGAGGAACAGTCTAATGTGATCAGAGAGGAGACAGAGGAACAGTCTAATGTCTCCACACCTGTGTGATCAGAGAGGAGACAGAGGAACAGTCTATTGTGATCAGAGAGGAGACAGAGGAACAGTCTAATGTGATCAGAGAGGAGACAGAGGAACAGTCTAATGTGATCAGAGAGGAGACAGAGGAACAGTCTAATGTGATCAGAGAGGAGAGAGGAACAGAATGTGAAGAGAGGAGACAGAGGAACAGTCTAATGTGATCAGAGAGGAGACAGAGGAACAGTCTAATGTCTCCAGACCTCAGTGATCAGAGAGGAGACAGAGGAACAGTCTAATGTGATCAGAGAGGAGACAGAGGAACAGTCTAATGTCTCCAATCAGTGTGATCAGAGAGGAGACAGAGGAACAGTCTATTGTGATCAGAGAGGAGACAGAGGAACAGTCTAATGTGATCAGAGAGGAGACAAAGGAACAGTCTAATGTGATCAGAGAGGAGACAGAGGAACAGTCTAATGTGATCAGAGAGGAGACAGAGGAACAGTCTAATGTGATCAGAGAGGAGACAGAGGAACAGTCTAATGTGATCAGAGAGGAGACAGAGGAACAGTCTAATGTGATCAGAGAGGAGACAGAGGAACAGTCTAATGTGATCAGAGAGGAGAGGAACAGAATGTGATCAGAGAGGAGACAGAGGAACAGTCTAATGTGATCAGAGAGGAGACAGAGGAACAGTCTAATGTCTCCAGACCTCAGTGTGATCAGAGAGGAGACAGAGGAACAGTCTAATGTGATCAGAGAGGAGACAGAGGAACAGTCTAATGTGATCAGAGAGGAGACAGAGGAACAGTCTAATGTGATCAGAGAGGAGACAGAGGAACAGTCTAATGTCTCCAATCAGTGATCAGAGAGGAGACAGAGGAACAGTCTAATGTGATCAGAGAGGAGACAGAGGAACAGTCTAATGTGATCAGAGAGGAGACAGAGGAACAGTCTAATGTGATCAGAGAGGAGACAGAGGAACAGTCTAATGTCTCCAGACCTCAGAGAGAGGAGACAGAGGAACAGTCTAATGTGATCAGAGAGGAGACAATGGAACAGTCTAATGTCTCCACACCTCAGTGTGATCAGAGAGGAGACAGAGGAACAGTCTATTGTGATCAGAGAGGAGACAGAGGAACAGTCTAATGTGATCAGAGAGGAGACAAAGGAACAGTCTAATGTGATCAGAAAGGAGACAGAGGAACAGTCTACTGTGATCAGAGAGGAGACAGAGGAACAGTCTAATGTCTCCAGACCTCAGTGTGATCAGAGAGGAGACAGAGGAACAGTCTAATGTGATCAGAGAGGAGACAGAGGAACAGTCTAATGTCTCCAGACCTCAGTGTGATCAGAGAGGAGACAGAGGAACAGTCTAATGTGATCAGAGAGGAGACAGAGGAACAGTCTAATGTGATCAGAGAGGAGACAGAGGAACAGTCTAATGTGATCAGAGAGGAGACAGAGGAACAGTCTAATGTGATCAGAGAGGAGACAGAGGAACACTCTAATGTGATCAGAGAGGAGACAGAGGAACAGTCTAATGTGATCAGAGAGGAGACAGAGGAACAGTCTCCATCAGTGATCAGAGAGGAGACAGAGGAACAGTCTAATGTGATCAGAGAGGAGACAGAGGAACAGTCTAATGTGATCAGAGAGGAGACAGAGGAACAGTCTAATGTGACCTCAGTGTGATCAGAGAGGAGACAGAGGAACAGTCTAATGTGATCAGAGAGGAGACAGAGGAACAGTCTAATGTGATCAGAGAGGAGACAGAGGAACAGTCTAATGTCTCCACACCTCAGTGTGATCAGAGAGGAGACAGAGGAACAGTCTATTGTGATCAGAGAGGAGACAGAGGAACAGTCTAATGTGATCAGAGAGGAGACAGAGGAACAGTCTAATGTGATCAGAGAGGAGACAGAGGAACAGTCTAATGTGATCAGAGAGGAGACAGAGGAACAGTCTAATGTGATCAGAGAGGAGACAGAGGAACAGTCTAATGTGATCAGAGAGGAGACAGAGGAACAGTCTAATGTGATCAGAGAGGAGACAGAGGAACAGTCTAATGTCTCCAGACCTCAGTGATCAGAGAGGAGACAGAGGAACAGTCTAATGTGATCAGAGAGGAGACAGAGGAACAGTCTAATGTGATCAGAGAGGAGACAAAGGAACAGTCTAATGTGATCAGAAAGGAGACAGAGGAACAGTCTAATGTGATCAGAGAGGAGACAGAGGAACACTCTAATGTGATCAGAGAGGAGACAGAGGAACAGTCTAATGTGATCAGAGAGGAGACAGAGGAACAGTCTAATGTGATCAGAGAGGAGACAGAGGAACACTCTAATGTGATCAGAGAGGAGTCAGAGGAACAGTCTAATGTGATCAGAGAGGAGACAGAGGAACAGTCTAATGTGATCAGAGAGGAGACAGAGGAACAGTCTAATGTCTCCAGACCTCAGTGTGATCAGAGAGGAGACAGAGGAACAGTCTATTGTGATCAGAGAGGAGACAGAGGAACAGTCTAATGTGATCAGAGAGGAGACAGAGGAACAGTCTAATGTGATCAGAGAGGAGACAGAGGAACAGTCTAATGTCTCCACACCTCAGTGTGATCAGAGAGGAGACAGAGGAACAGTCTAATGTGATCAGAGAGGAGACAGAGGAACAGTCTAATGTGATCAGAGAGGAGACAAAGGAACAGTCTAATGTGATCAGAAAGGAGACAGAGGAACAGTCTAATGTGATCAGAGAGGAGACAGAGGAACAGTCTAATGTGATCAGAGAGGAGACAGAGGAACAGTCTAATGTGATCAGAGAGGAGACAGAGGAACAGTCTAATGTGATCAGAGAGGAGACAGAGGAACACTCTAATGTGATCAGAGAGGAGTCAGAACAGTCTCATGTGATCAGAGAGGAGACAGAGGAACAGTCTAATGTGATCAGAGAGGAGACAGAGGAACAGTCTAATGTCTCCAGACCTCAGTGATCAGAGAGGAGACAGAGGAACAGTCTAATGTGATCAGAGAGGAGACAGAGGAACAGTCTAATGTCTCCAGACCTCAGTGTGATCAGAGAGGAGACAGAGGAACAGTCTAATGTGATCAGAGAGGAGACAGAGGAACAGTCTAATGTGATCAGAGAGGAGACAAAGGAACAGTCTAATGTGATCAGAGAGGAGACAGAGGAACAGTCTAATGTGATCAGAGAGGAGACAGAGGAACAGTCTAATGTGATCAGAGAGGAGACAGAGGAACAGTCTAATGTCTCCACACCTCAGTGTGATCAGAGAGGAGACAGAGGAACAGTCTATTGTGATCAGAGAGGAGACAGAGGAACAGTCTAATGTGACCAGTGTGATTAGAGAGAGACAGAGGAACAGTCTAATGTGATCAGAGAGGAGACAGAGGAACAGTCTAATGTCTCCACACCTCAGTGTGATCAGAGAGGAGACAGAGGAACAGTCTATTGTGATCAGAGAGGAGACAGAGGAACAGTCTAATGTGATCAGAGGAGACAAAGGAACAGTCTAATGTGATCAGAGAGGAGACAGAGGAACAGTCTAATGTGATCAGAGAGGAGACAGAGGAACAGTCTAATGTGACCTCAGAGAGAGGAGACAGAGGAACAGTCTAATGTGATCAGAGAGGAGACAGAGGAACAGTCTAATGTGATCAGAGAGGAGACAGAGGAACAGTCTAATGTCTCCACACCTCAGTGTGATCAGAGAGGAGACAGAGGAACAGTCTATTGTGATCAGAGAGGAGACAGAGGAACAGTCTAATGTGATCAGAGAGGAGACAGAGGAACAGTCTAATGTGATCAGAGAGGAGACAGAGGAACAGTCTAATGTGATCAGAGAGGAGACAGAGGAACAGTCTCCAGACCTCAGTGATCAGAGAGGAGACAGAGGAACAGTCTAATGTGATCAGAGAGGAGACAGAGGAACAGTCTAATGTCTCCACACCTCAGTGTGATCAGAGAGGAGACAGAGGAACAGTCTAATGTGATCAGAGAGGAGACAGAGGAACAGTCTAATGTGATCAGAGAGGAGACAGAGGAACAGTCTAATGTGATCAGAAAGGAGACAGAGGAACAGTCTAATGTGATCAGAGAGGAGACAGAGGAACAGTCTAATGTGATCAGAGAGGAGACAGAGGAACAGTCTAATGTGATCAGAGAGGAGACAGAGGAACAGTCTAATGTGATCAGAGAGGAGACAGAGGAACACTCTAATGTGATCAGAGAGGAGACAGAGGAACAGTCTAATGTGATCAGAGAGGAGACAGAGGAACAGTCTAATGTGATCAGAGAGGAGACAGAGGAACAGTCTAATGTCTCCAACCTCAGTGTGATCAGAGAGGAGACAGAGGAACAGTCTATTGTGATCAGAGAGGAGACAGAGGAACAGTCTAATGTGATCAGAGAGGAGACAAAGGAACAGTCTAATGTGATCAGAAGGAGACAGAGGAACAGTCTATTGTGATCAGAGAGGAGACAGAGGAACAGTCTAATGTCTCCAGACCTCAGTGTGATTAGAGAGAGACAGAGGAACAGTCTAATGTGATCAGAGAGGAGACAGAGGAACAGTCTAATGTGATCAGAGAGGAGACAGAGGAACAGTCTAATGTGATCAGAGAGGAGACAGAGGAACAGTCTAATGTCTCCAACCTCAGTGATCAGAGAGGAGACAGAGGAACAGTCTACATCAGAGAGGAGACAGAGGAACAGTCTAATGTGATCAGAGAGGAGACAGAGGAACAGTCTAATGTGATCAGAGAGGAGACAGAGGAACAGTCTATTGTGATCAGAGAGGAGACAGAGGAACAGTCTAATGTCTCCAGACCTCAGATTAGAGAGGAGACAGAGGAACAGTCTAATGTGATCAGAGAGGAGACAGAGGAACAGTCTAATGTCTCCACACCTCAGTGTGATCAGAGAGGAGACAGAGGAACAGTCTATTGTGATCAGAGAGGAGACAGAGGAACAGTCTAATGTGATCAGAGAGGAGACAAAGGAACAGTCTAATGTGATCAGAAAGGAGACAGAGGAACAGTCTAATGTGATCAGAGAGGAGACAGAGGAACAGTCTAATGTGATCAGAGAGGAGACAGAGGAACAGTCTAATGTGATCAGAGAGGAGACAGAGGAACAGTCTAATGTGATCAGAGAGGAGACAGAGGAACAGTCTAATGTGATCAGAGAGGAGACAGAGGAACAGTCTAATGTCTCCACACCTCAGTGTGATTAGAGAGGAGACAGAGGAACAGTCTAATGTGATCAGAGAGGAGACAGAGGAACAGTCTAATGTCTCCACACCTCAGATCAGAGAGGAGACAGAGGAACAGTCTAATGTGATCAGAGAGGAGACAGAGGAACAGTCTAATGTGATCAGAGAGGAGACAGAGGAACAGTCTAATGTGATCAGAGAGGAGACAGAGGAACAGTCTAATGTGATCAGAGAGGAGACAGAGGAACAGTCTAATGTGATCAGAGAGGAGACAGAGGAACAGTCTAATGTCTCCACACCTCAGTGTGATCAGAGAGGAGACAGAGGAACAGTCTAATGTGATCAGAGAGGAGACAAAGGAACAGTCTAATGTGATCAGAAAGGAGACAGAGGAACAGTATATTGTGATCAGAGAGGAGACAGAGGAACAGTCTAATGTGATCAGAGAGGAGACAGAGGAACAGTCTAATGTGATCAGAGAGGAGACAGAGGAACAGTCTAATGTGATCAGAGAGGAGACAGAGGAACAGTCTAATGTGATCAGAGAGAGGAGACAGAGGAACAGTCTAATGTGATCAGAGAGGAGACAGAGGAACAGTCTAATGTGATCAGAGAGGAGACAGAGGAACAGTCTAATGTGTGTGATCAGAGAGGAGACAGAGGAACAGTCTATTGTGATCAGAGAGGAGACAGAGGAACAGTCTATTGTGATCAGAGAGAGACAGAGGAACAGTCTAATGTGATCAGAGAGGAGACAGAGGAACAGTCTAATGTGATCAGAGAGGAGACAGAGGAACAGTCTAATGTGATCAGAGAGGAGACAGAGGAACAGTCTAATGTGATCAGAGAGGAGACAGAGGAACAGTCTAATGTCTCCACACCTCAGTGTGATCAGAGAGGAGACAGAGGAACAGTCTAATGTGATCAGAGAGGAGACAAAGGAACAGTCTAATGTGATCAGAAAGGAGACAGAGGAACAGTCTAATGTGATCAGAGAGGAGACAGAGGAACAGTCTAACCTGTGATCCAGAGGAACAGTCTAATGTGATCAGAGAGGAGACAGAGGAACAGTCTAATGTGATCAGAGAGGAGACAGAGGAACAGTCTAATGTGATCAGAGAGGAGACAGAGGAACAGTCTAATGTGACCTCAGTGTGATTAGAGAGGAGACAGAGGAACAGTCTATTGTGATCAGAGAGGAGACAGAGGAACAGTCTAATGTGATCAGAGAGGAGACAAAGGAACAGTCTAATGTGATCAGAAAGGAGACAGAGGAACAGTCTAATGTGATCAGAGAGGAGACAGAGGAACAGTCTAATGTCTCCAGACCTCAGTGTGATTAGAGAGGAGACAGAGGAACAGTCTAATGTGATCAGAGAGGAGACAGAGGAACAGTCTAATGTCTCCAGACCTCAGTGTGATTAGAGAGGAGACAGAGGAACAGTCTATTGTGATCAGAGAGGAGACAGAGGAACAGTCTAATGTGATCAGAGAGGAGACAAAGGAACAATCTAATGTGATCAGAGAGGAGACAGAGGAACAGTCTAATGTGATCAGAGAGGAGACAGAGGAACAGTCTAATGTGATCAGAGAGGAGACAGAGGCACAGTCTAATGTGATCAGAGAGGAGACAGAGGAACAGTGATCAGAAAGGAGACAGAGGAACAGTCTAGTGATCAGAGAGGAGACAGAGGAACAGTCTAATGTGATCAGAGAGGAGACAGAGGAACAGTCTAATGTCTCCACACCTCAGTGTGATCAGAGAGGAGACAGAGGAACAGTCTATTGTGATCAGAGAGGAGACAGAGGAACAGTCTAATGTGATCAGAGAGGAGACAAAGGAACAATCTAATGTGATCAGAAAGGAGACAGAGGAACAGTCTTATGTGATCAGAGAGGAGACAGAGGAACAGTCTAATGTGATCAGAGAGGAGACAGAGGAACAGTCTAATGTCTCCACACCTCAGTGTGATCAGAGAGGAGACAGAGGAACAGTCTATTGTGATCAGAGAGGAGACAGAGGAACAGTCTAATGTGATCAGAGAGGAGACAAAGGAACAGTCTAATGTGATCAGAAAGGAGACAGAGGAACAGTCTAATGTGATCAGAGAGGAGACAGAGGAACAGTCTAATGTGATCAGAGAGGAGACAGAGGAACAGTCTAATGTCTCCACACCTCAGTGTGATCAGAGAGGAGACAGAGGAACAGTCTAATGTCTCCAGACCTCAGTGTGATCAGAGAGGAGACAGAGGAACAGTCTAATGTGATCAAAGAGGAGACAGAGGAACAGTCTAATGTGATCAGAGAGGAGAGGGAGGAGCAGTCTAATGTCTCCACACCTCAGTGTGATCAGAGAGGAGACAGAGAAACAGTCTATTGTGATCAGAGAGGAGACAGAGGAACAGTCTATTGTGATCAGAGAGGAGACAGAGGAACAGTCTAATGTGATCAGAGAGGAGACAGAGGAACAGTCTCCAACCTCAGTGATTAGAGAGGAGACAGAGGAACAGTCTAATGTGATCAGAGAGGAGACAGAGGAACAGTCTAATGTGATCAGAGAGGAGACAGAGGAACAGTCTAATGTGATCAGAGAGGAGACAGAGGAACACTCTAATGTGATCAGAGAGGAGACAGAGGAACAGTCTAATGTGATCAGAGAGGAGACAGAGGAACAGTCTAATGTGATCAGAGAGGAGACAGAGGAACAGTCTAATGTGATCAGAGGAGACAGAGGAACAGTCTAATGTCTCCAGACCTCAGTGTGATCAGAGAGAGACAGAGGAACAGTCTAATGTGATCAGAGAGGAGACAGAGGAACAGTCTAATGTCTCCACACCTCAGTGTGATCAGAGAGGAGACAGAGGAACAGTCTATTGTGATCAGAGAGAGGACAGAATGTCTCCAGACAGAGGAACAGAGGAACAGTCTAATGTGATCAGAGAGGAGACAGAGGAACACAATGTCTCACACCTCAGTGTGATCAGAGAGGAGACAGAGGAACAGTCTATTGTGATCAGAGAGAGACAGAGGAACAGTCTAATGTGATCAGAGAGGAGACAGAGGAACAGTCTAATGTGATCAGAGAGGAGACAGAGGAACAGTCTATGTGATCAGAGAGGAGACAGAGGAACAGTCAATGTGATTAGAGAGGAGACAGAGGAACAGTCTAATGTGACCTCAGTGTGATCAGAGAGGAGACAGAGGAACAGTCTAATGTCTCCAGACCTCAGATTAGAGAGGAGACAGAGGAACAGTCTAATGTGATCAGAGAGGAGACAGAGGAACAGTCTAATGTGATCAGAGAGGAGACAGAGGAACAGTCTAATGTCTCCACACCTCAGTGATCAGAGAGGGAGACAGAGAAACAGTCTATTGTGATCAGAGAGGAACAGATGGGACTATTGTGATCAGAGAGGAGACAGAGGAACAGTCTAATGTGATCAGAGAGGAGTCAGAGGAACACTCTAATGTGATCAGAGAGGAGACAGAGGAACAGTCTAATGTGATCAGAGAGGAGGAACAGTCTAATGATCAGAGAGGAGACAGAGGACAGTCTAATGTCTCCAGACCTCAGTGTGATTAGAGAGGAGAGTAGAGGAACAGTCTAATGTGATCAGAGAGGAGACAGAGGAACAGTCTAATGTGATCAGAGAGGAGACAGAGGAACAGTCTAATGTGATCAGAGAGGAGAGGAACAGAATGTGATCAGAACAGTCTAATGTGATCAGAGAGGAGACAGAGGAACAGTCTAATGTCTCCAGACCTCAGTGTGATTAGAGAGGAGACAGAGGAACAGTCTAATGTGATCAGAGAGAGACAGAGGAACAGTCTAATGTCTCCACCCTCAGTGGATCAGAGGAGACAGAGGAACAGTCTATTGTGATCAGAGAGGAGACAGAGGAACAGTCTAATGATCCAGACCTCAGAGAGAAGAGTAGAGAACAGTCTAATGTGATCAGAGAGGAGACAGAGGAACAGTCTAATGTCTCTACACCTCAGTGTGATCAGAGAGGAGACAGAGGAACAGTCTATTGTGATCAGAGAGGAGACAGAGGAACAGTCTAATGTCTCCAGACTTCAGTGATCAGAGAGGAGACAGAGGAACAGTCTAATGTGATCAGAGAGGTGACAAAGGAACAGTCTAATGTCTCCCACACCTCAGTGTGATCAGAGAGGAGACAGAGGAACAGTCTAATGTGATCAGAGAGGAGACAGAGGAACAGTCTAATGTGATCAGAGAGGAGACAGAGAACAGTCTAATGTGATCAGAGAGGAGACAGAGGAACAATGTCCAGATCTAATGATCAGAGAGGAGACAGAGGAACAGTCTAATGTGATCAGAGAGGAGACAGAGGAAAGTCTAATGTCTCCAGACCTCAGTGTGATCAGAGAGGAGACAGAGGAACAGTCTAATGTGATCAGAGAGGAGACAGAGGAACAGTCTAATGTCTCCAGAGGAACACCTCAGTGATCAGAGAGGAGACAGAGAAACAGTCTATTGATCAGAGAGGAGACAGAGGAACAGTCTATTGTGATCAGAGGGAGACAGAGGAACAGCCTAATGTGATCAGAGAGGAGACAGAGGAACATTCTAATATGATCAGAGAGAGACAGAGGAACAGTCTAATGTGATCAGAGAGAGACAGAGGAACAGTCTATTCTCACACCTCAGTGTGATCAGAGAGGAGGCCAAGAGGAACAGTCTAATGATCAGAGGAGACAAAGGGAACAGTCTATTGATCAGAGAGGAGACAGAGGAACAGTCTAATGGATCAGAGAGGAGACAGAGGAACAGTCTAATGTCTCCACACCTCAGTGTGATCAGAGAGAGACAGAGGAACAGTCTAATGTGATCAGAGAGGAGACAGAGAACAGTCTAATGTCTCCACACCTCAGTGTGATCAGAGAGAGACAGAGGAACAGTCTAATGTGATCAGAGAGGAGACAGAGGAACAGTCTAATGTGATCAGAGAGAGACAAAGGAACAGTCTAATGTGACTAAGAGGAGACAGAGGAACAGTCTAATGTGATCAGAGAGGAGACAGAGGACAGTCTAATGTGATCAGAGAGGAGACAGAGGAACACTCTAATGTGATCAGAGAGGAGTCAGAGGAACACTCTAATGTGATCAGAGAGAGACAGAGAACGAAACTAATGTGATCAGAGAGGAGACAGAGGAACAGATCTAATGTGATCAGAGAGGAGACAGAGGAACAGTCTAATGTGATCAGAGAGGAGACAGAGGAACAGTCTCTAATGTGATCAGAGAGGAGACAGAGGAACAGTCTATTGTGATCCAGAGGAGCCAGTCTAATGTGATCAGAGAGGAGACAAAGGAACAGTCTAATGATCAGAGAGGAGACAGAGGAACAGTATAATGTGATCCAGAGGAGACAGAGGAATGAGTCTAATGTGATCAGATTAGAGAGGAGACAGAGGAACAGTCTAATGTGATCAGAGAGGAGACAGAACAACAGTCTAATGTGATCAGAGAGAGACAGAGGAACAGTCTAATGTGACCTCAGTGATCAGAAAGTGACTAGAGACAGAGGAACAGTCTAATGTGATCAGAGAGGAGACAGAGGAACAGATCTAATGTGATCAGAGAGGAGACAGAGGAACAGTCTAATGTGATCAGAGAGGAGACAGAGGAACAGTCTAATGTGATCAGAGAGGAGACAGAGGAACAGTCTAATGTCTCAGACACTCAGTGTGATCAGAGAGACAGAGGAACAGTCTATTGTGATCAGAGAGGAGACAGAGGAACAGTCTAATGTGATCAGAGAGGAGACAAAGGAACAGTCTAATGTGATCAGAAAGGAGACAGAGGAACAGTCTAATGTGATCAGAGAGGAGACAGAGGAACAGTCTAATGTGATCAGAGAGGAGACAGAGGAACAGTCTAATGTCTCCACACCTCAGTGTGATCAGAGGAGACAGAGGAACAGTCTATTGTGATCAGAGAGGAGACAGAGGAACAAAATGGCTCTCCACACCTGACTGTCAGAGAGGAGACAGAGAACAGTCTAATGTGATCAGAGAGGAGACAGAGGGACAGTCTAATGTGATCAGAGAGGAGACAGAGGCACAGTCTAATGTGATCAGAGAGGAGACAGAGGAACAGTCTAATGTCTCCAGACCTCAGTGTGATTAGAGAAGACAGAGGAACAGTCTAATGTGATCAGAGAGGAGACAGAGAACAGTCTAATGTGATCAGAGAGAGGAGAGGGGAGACAGTCTAATGTGATCAGAGAGGAGACAGAGGAACAGTCTATTGTGATCTGAGAGGAGACAGAGGAACAGTCTAATGTGATCAGAGAGAGACAGAGGAACAGTCTAATGTGATCAGAGAGGAGACAGAGGAACAACTAATGTGATCAGAGAGGAGACAGAGGAACAGTCTAATGTGATCAGAGAGGAGACAGAGGAACAGTCTAACGTCTCCACACCTCCAAGAGGAGACAGAGGAACAGTCAGAGGAGAACAGAGGAACAGTCTATTGTGACCAGAGGAGACAGAGGAACAGTCTAATGTGGATCAGACAAAGGAACAGTCTAATGTGATCAGAAAGGAAACAGAGGAACAGTCTAATGTGATCAGAGAGGAGACAGAGGAACAGTCGAATGTGATCAGAGAGGAGACAGAGGAACAGTCTATTGTGATCAGAGAGAGACGGAGGAACAGTCAGACCAGTGATCAGAAGAGAGACAAAGGAACAGTCTATTGTGATCTGTAGAGAGACAGAGGAACAGCTCTAATGATCCCAAAGGAGACAACAGAGGAACAGTCTAATGTGATCAGAGAGGAGACAGAGGAACAGTCTAATGTGATCAGAGAGGAGACAGAGGAACAGTCTAATGTCTCCACACCTCAGTGTGATCAGAGAGGAGACAGAGGAACAGTCTAATGTCTCCACACCTCAGTGTGATCAGAGAGGAGACAGAGGAACAGTCTATTGTGATCAGAGAGGAGACAGAGGAACAGTCTAATGTGATCAGAGAGGAGACAAAGGAACAGTCTAATGTGATCAGAAGACAGAGGAACAGTCTAATGTGAAGAGGTACAGAGGAACAGTCTAATGTGATCAGAGAGAGACAGAGGAACAGTCTAATGTCTCCACACCTCAGTGTGATCAGAGAGGAGACAGAGGAACAGTCTATTGTGATCAGAGAGAGACAGAGGAAACAGCCCAATGTGACTCAGAGAGAGACAGAGGAACAGTCTAATGATCAGAAAGGAGACAGAAGGGACACTCTAATGTGATCAGAGAGGAGACAGAGAACAGTCTAATGTGATCAGAGGAGACAGAGGAACAGTCTAATGTCTCCAGACCTCAGTGTGAGAGGGAGACAGAGGAACAGTCTAATGTGATCAAAGAGGAGACAGAGGAACAGTCTAATGTCATCAGAGAGGAGAGGGGGAGCAGTCTAATGTCTCCACACCTCAGTGTGATCAGAGAGGAGACAGAGGAACAGTCTATTGTGATCAGAGAGGAGACAGAGGAACAGTCTAATGTGATCAGAGGGAGACAAAGGAGACAGTCTAATGTGATCAGAAAGGGACAGAGGAACAGCCTAATGTGATCAGAGAGGAGACAGAGGAACAGTCTAATGTGATCAGAGAGGAGACAGAGGAACAGTCTATGATCATCGAGGAGACAGAGGAACAGTCTATTGTGATCAGAGAGGAGACAGAGGAACAGTCTAATGTGATCAGAGAGAGACAAAGGAACAGTCTAATGATCTAGAAAGGAAACAGAGGAACAGTCTAATCAGTGATCAGAGAGGAGACAGAGGAACAGTCTAATGTGATCAGAGAGGAGACAGAGGAACAGTC
>NC_088417.1:97961782-98003660 GCF_034236695.1 Oncorhynchus nerka | reverse complement strand
GGAACAGTCTATTGTGATCAGAGAGGAGACCTCAGAGGCACAGATCTAATGTGATCAAGAAGAGAACAAAGGAACAGTCTAATGTGATCAGAAAGGAGACAGGAGGGAAAAGTCTATTGTGATCAGAGAGGAGACAGAGAGAACAGTCTAATGTGATCAGAGGAGACAGAGGAACAGTCTAATGTGATCAGAAGGAAGACAGAGGAACAGTCTAATGTCTCCACACCTCAGTGTGATCAGAGAGAGACAGAGGAACAGTCTATTGTGATCAGAGAGGAGACAGAGGCACAGAGTCTAATGTGATCAGAGAGGAGACAAAGGAACAGTCTAATGTGATCCAGAAAGGAGACAGAGGAAAGTCTATTGTGATCAGAGAGGAGACAGAGGAACAGTCTAATGTCTCCAGACCTCAGTGTGATTAGAGAGGAGACAGAGGAATAGTCTAATGTGATCAGAGAGGAGACAGAGGAACAGTGTACTGTGATCAGAGAGGGAGACAGAGAACAGTCTAATGTCTCCCACACCTCAGTGTGATCAGAGAGGATACAGAGGAACAGTCTATTGTGATCAGAGAGGAGACAGAGGAACAGTCTAATGTGATCAGAGAGGAGACAGAGGAACAGTCTAATGTGATGATGAACAGTCTAGCGAACAGAGAGGAGACAGAGGAAGTCTAATGTCTCCACAATGTGATCAGAGAGGAGACAGAGGAACAGTCTATTGTGATCAGAGGAGACAGAGGAACAGTCTAATGTCTCCAGACCTCAGTGTGATTAGAGGAGACAGAGGAACAGTCTAATGTGATCAGAGAGGAGACAGAGGAACAGTCTAATGTCTCCACACCTCAGTGTGATCAGAGAGGAGACAGAGGAACAGTCTAATGTGATCAGAGAGAGACAGAGGAACAGTCTAATGTCTGGCACACCTCAGTGTGATCAGAGAGAGACAGAGGAACAGTCTATTGTGATCTAGAAGAACAGTCTAATGTCTCCAGACCTCAGTGTGATTAGAGAGGAGACAGAGGAACAGTCTAATGTGATCAGAGAGAGACAGAGGAACAGTCTAATGTCTCCACACCTCAGTGTGATCAGAGAGGAGACAGAGGAACAGTCTAATGTGATCAGAGAGGAGACAGAGGAACAGTCTAATGTCTCCACACCTCAGTGTGATCAGAGAGGAGACAGAGGAACAGTCTAATGATCAGAGAGGAGACAGAGGAACAGTCTAATGTCTCCAGACCTCAGTGTGATTAGAGAGGAGACAGAGGAACAGTCTAATGTGATCAGAGAGAGACAGAGGAACAGTCTAATGTCTCCACACCTCAGTGATCAGAGAGGAGACAGAGGAACAGTCTATTGTGATCAGAGAGGAGACAGAGGAACAGTCTAATGTGATCAGAGAGGAGACAAAGGAACAGTCTAATGTGATCAGAAAGGAGACAGAGGAACAGTCTAATGATCAGAGAGGAGACAGAGGAACAGTCTAATGTGATCAGAGAGGAGCCAGAGGAACAGTCTAATCTCTCCACACCTCAGTGTGATCAGAGAGGAGACAGAGGAACAGTCTATTGTGATCAGAGAGGAGACAGAGGAACAGTCTAATGTGATCAGAGAGGAGACAAAGGAACAGTCTAATGTGATCAGAGATGAGCCAGAGGAACAGTCTAATGATCAGAGAGGAGCCAGAGGAACAGTCTAATGTGATCAGAGAGGAGACAGAGGAACAGTCTAATGTCTCCAAAACCTCAGTGTGATCAGAGAGGAGACAGAGGAACAGTCTATTGTGATCAGAGAGGTGACAGAGGAACAGTCTAATGTGATCAGAGAGGAGACAAAGGAACAGTCTAATGTGATCAGAAAGGAGACAGAGGAACAGTCGCATGTGATCAGAGAGGAGACAGAGGAACACTCTAATGTGATCAGAGAGGAGACAGAGGAAAGTCCAATGTGATCAGAGAGGAGACAGAGAAACCTCTAATGTGATCAGAGCGGAGACAGAGGAACACTCTAATGTGATCAGAGAGGAGACAGAGGAAAACAGTTTAATGTGATCAGAGAGGAGACAGAGGAACACTCTAATGTGATCAGAGAGGGAGACAGAGGAACAGTCTAATGTGATCAGAGAGGAGACAGAGGAACAGTCTAATGTGATCAGAGAGAGACAGAGGAACAGTCTAATGTCTGAGCCAGAGGAACACTCTAATGTGATCAGAGAGGAGTCAGAGGAACAGTCTAATGATCAGAGAGGAGACAGAGAACAGTTTAATGTGATCAGAGAGAGACAGAGGAACACTCTAATGTGATCAGAGAGAGACAGAGGAACAGTCTATTGTGATCAGAGAGTAGACAGAGGAACAGTCCAATATGATCAGAGAGGAGACAAAGGAACAGTCTAATGTGATCAGAAAGGAGACAGACGAACAGTCTAATGTCTCCAGACCTCAGTGTGATTAGAGAGGAGACAGAGGAACAGTCTAATGTCAGAGAGAGACAGAGGAACAGTCTAATGTGACTCAGAGGGAGACAGAGGAACAGTCTCCACACCTCATGTGATCAGAAGAGAGGAGACAGTCTATTTATGATCAGAGGAACAGAGGAACAGTCTAATGTGATCAGAGAGGAGACAAAGGAACAGTCTAATGTGACTCAGAAAGGAGACAGAGGAACAGTCTAATGTGATCAGAGGAGACAGAGGAACAGTCTAATGTGATCAGAGAGAGACAGAGGAACAGTCTAATGTCTCCACACCTCAGTGTAGAGAGGAGACAGAGGAACAGTCTATTGTGATCAGAGAGGAGACAGGGGAACAGTCTATTGTGATCAGAGAGGAGACAGAGGAACAGTCTAATGTGATAGAGAGGAGACAAAGGAACAGTCAGTGTGATCAGAGAGGAGACAGAGGGGAACAGTCTAATGTGATCAGAGAGGAGACAGAGGAACAGTCTAATGTGATCAGAACAGAGTCTATTGTGATCAGAGAGGAGACAGGGGAACAGTCTATTGTGATCAGAGAGAGACAGAGAACAGTCAAGCTCCACACCTCAGTCAGTGATCAGAAGAGACAGAACAGTCGAATGTGATCAGAGAGAGACAGAGGAACAGTCTAATGTGATCAGAGAGGAGACAGAGGAACAGTCTATTGTGATCAGAGACAGAGAGGAACAAAATCTGACCTCAGTGATTAGAGAGGAGACAGAGGAACAGTCTAATGTGATCAGAGAGGAGACAGAGAACAGTCTAATGTGATCAGAGAGGAGACAGATGAACAGTCTAATGTCTCCACCTCAGTGTGATCAGAGAGGGAGACAGAGGAACAGTCTATTGTGATCAGAGAGGAGACAGGAAACAGTCTAATGTGATCAGAGAGGAGACAAAGGAACAGTCTAATGATCAGAAAGGAGACAGAGGAACAGTCTAATGTGATCAGAAGAGGAGACAGAGGAACAGTCTAATGACAGAAGAGAGACAGAGGAACAGTCTAATCTCCACACCTCAGTGTGATCAGAGAGGAGACAGAGAACAGTCTTGTGATCAGAGAGGAGACAGAGGAACAGTCTAATGTGATCAGAGAAGTGACAAAGGAATGGTCTAATGTGATCAGAGATGAGCCAGAGGAACAGTCTAATGTGATCAGAGAGGAGCCAGAGGAACAGTCTAATGTGATCAGAGAGAGAGACAGAGGAACAGTCTAATGTCTCCAAACCTCAGTGTGATCAGAGAGGAGACAGAGGAACAGTCTATTGTGATCAGAGAGGAGACAGAGGAACAGTCTAATGTGATCAGAGAGAGACAAAGGAACAGTCTAATGTGATCAGAAAGGAGACAGAGGAACAGTCGCATGTGATCAGAGAGGAGACAGAGGAACACTCTAATGTGATCAGAGAGGAGACAGAGGAACAGTCTAATGTGATCAGAGAGGAGACAGAGGAACAGTCTAATGTGATCAGAGAGAGACAGAGGAACACTCTAATGTGATCAGAGAGGAGTCAGAGGAACAGTCTAATGTGATCAGAGAGGAGACAGAGGAACAGTTTAATGTGATCAGAGAGGAGACAGAGGAACACTCTAATGTGATCAGAGAGAGGAGACAGAGGAACAGTCTATTGTGATCAGAGAGGAGACAGAGGAACAGTCTAATGTCTCCACACCTCAGTGTGATCAGAGAGAGACAGAGGAACAGTCTATTGTGATCAGAGAGGAGACAGAGGAACAGTCTAATATGATCAAGAGGAGACAAAGGAACAGTCTAATGTGATCAGAAAGGAGACAGACGAACAGTCTAATGTCTCCAGACCTCAGTGTAATAGAGAGGAGACAGAGGAACAGTCTAATGTGATCAGAGAGGAGACAGAGGAACAGTCTAATGTCTCACACCTCAGT
This sequence comes from Oncorhynchus nerka, assembly GCF_034236695.1. Lineage (NCBI taxonomy): Eukaryota > Metazoa > Chordata > Actinopteri > Salmoniformes > Salmonidae > Oncorhynchus > Oncorhynchus nerka. Next base: position 97,999,281 of record NC_088417.1, on the reverse strand, counting down.
GAGACAGAGGAGACAGAGGAACAGTCTATTGTGATCAGAGAGGAGACAGAGGAACAGTCTAATGTGATCAGAGGAGACAAAGGAACAGTCTAATGTGATCAGAGGGAGACAGAGGAACAGTCTAATGTGATCAGAAAGGAGACAGAGGAACAGTCTAATGTGATCAGAGAGGAGACAGAGGAACAGTCTAATGTCTCCACACCTCAGTGTGATCAGAGAGGAGACAGAGGAACAGTCTAATGTCAGAGAGGAGACAGAGAACAGTCTAATGTGATCAGAGGGAGACAAAGGAACAGTCTAATGTGATCAGAAAGAGAGACAGATGAACAGTCTGTGATCAGAGAGGAGACAAAGGAACAGTCTATTGTGATCAGAGGAGACAGAGGAACAGTCTAATGTGATCAGAGAGGAGACAGAGAACACTCTAATGTGATCAGAGAGGGAGACAGAGGAACAGTCTAATGTGATCAGAGAGAGGAGTCAGAGGAACAGTCTAATGTGATCAGAGAGGAGACAGAGGAACAGTCTAATGTGATCAGAGAGGAGACAGAGGAACAGTCTAATTTGATCAGAGAGGAGACAGAGGAACAGTCTAATGTCTCCACACCTCAGTGTGATCAGAGAGGGAGACAGAGGAACAGTCTATTGTGATCAGAGAGGAGACAGAGGAACAGTCTATTGTGATCAGAGAGGAGACAGAGGAACAGTCTAATGTGATCAGAGAGGAGACAAAGGAACAGTCTAATGTGATCAGAAAGGAGACAGAGGAACAGTCTAATGTGATCAGAGAGGAGACAGAGGAACAGTCTAATGTGATCAGAGAGGAGACAGAGGAACAGTCTAATGTCTCCACACCTCAGTGTGATCAGAGAGGAGACAGAGGAACAGTCTATTGTGATCAGAGAGGAGACAGAGGAACAGTCTAATGTCTCCACACCTCAGTGTGATCAGAGAGGAGACAGAGGAACAGTCTAATGTGATCAGAGAGGAGACAAAGGAACAGTCTAATGTGATCAGAAAGGAGACAGAGGAACAGTATATTGTGATCAGAGAGGAGACAGAGGAACAGTCTAATGTCTCCAGACCTCAGTGTGATTAGAGAGGAGACAGAGGAACAGTCTAATGTGATCAGAGAGGAGACAGAGGAACAGTCTAATGTGATCAGAGAGGAGACAGAGGAACAGTCTAATGTCTCCACACCTCAGTGTGATCAGAGAGGAGACAGAGGAACAGTCTATTGTGATCAGAGAGGAGACATAGGAACAGTCTAATGATCAGAGAGGAGACAAAGGAACAGTCTAATGTGATCAGAAAGGAGACAGAGGAACAGTCTAATGTGATCAGAGAGGAGACAGAGGAACAGTCTAATGTGATCAGAGAGGAGACAGAGGAACAGTCTAATGTCTCCACACCTCAGTGTGATCAGAGAGGAGACAGAGGAACAGTCTATTGTGATCAGAGAGGAGACAGAGGAACAGTCTAATGTGATCAGAGGAGACAAAGGAACAGTCTAATGTGATCAGAGAGGAGACAGAGGAACAGTCTAATGTGATCAGAGAGGAGCCAGAGGAACAGTCTAATGTGATCAGAGAGGAGACAGAGGAACAGTCTAATGTCTCCAAACCTCAGTGTGATCAGAGAGGAGACAGAGGAACAGTCTATTGTGATCAGAGAGGAGACAGAGGAACAGTCTAATGTGATCAGAGAGGAGACAAAGGAACAGTCTAATGTGATCAGAAAGGAGACAGAGGAACAGTCGCATGTGATCAGAGAGGAGACAGAGGAACACTCTAATGTGATCAGAGAGGAGACAGAGGAACAGTCTAATGTGATCAGAGAGGGAGACAGAGGAACAGTCTAATGTGATCAGAGCGGAGACAGAGGAACACTCTAATGTGATCAGAGAGGAGTCAGAGGAACAGTCTAATGTGATCAGAGAGGAGACAGAGGAACAGTTTAATGTGATCAGAGAGGAGACAGAGGAACACTCTAATGTGATCAGAGAGGAGACAGAGGAACAGTCTAATGTGATCAGAGAGGAGACAGAGGAACAGTCTAATGTGATCAGAGCGGAGACAGAGGAACACTCTAATGTGATCAGAGAGGAGTCAGAGGAACAGTCTAATGTGATCAGAGAGGGAGACAGAGGAACAGTTTAATGTGATCAGAGAGAGACAGAGGAACAGTCTATTGTGATCAGAGAGGAGACAGAGGAACAGTCAATGTCTCACACCTCAGTGTGATCAGAGGAGACAGAGGAACAGTCTATTGTGATCAGAGAGTAGACAGAGGAACAGTCTAATATGATCAGAGAGGAGACAAAGGAACAGTCTAATGTGATCAGAAAGGAGACAGACGAACAGTCTAATGTCTCCAGACCTCAGTGTAATTAGAGAGGAGACAGAGGAACAGTCTAATGTGATCAGAGAGGAGACAGAGGAACAGTCTAATGTGATCAGAGAGGAGACAGAGGAACAGTCTAATGTGATCAGAGAGGAGACAAAGGAACAGTCTAATGTGATCAGAAAGGAGACAGAGGAACAGTCTAATGTGATCAGAGAGGAGACAGAGGAACAGTCTAATGTGATCAGAGAGGAGCCAGAGGAACAGTCTAATGTCTCCACACCTCAGTGTGATCAGAGAGGAGACAGGGGAACATTCTATTGTGATCAGAGAGGAGACAGAGGAACAGTCTAATGGCTCCACACCTCAGTGTGATCAGAGAGGAGACAGAGGAACAGTCTATTGTGATCAGAGGAGACATAGGAACAGTCTAATGTGATCAGAGAGAGACAGAGGAACAGTCTAATGTCTCCAAACCTCAGTGTGATCAGAGAGGAGACAGAGGAACAGTCTATTGTGATCAGAGAGGTGACAGAGGAACAGTCTAATGTGATCAGAGAGGAGACAAAGGAACAGTCTAATGTGATCAGAAAGGAGACAGAGGAACAGTCGCATGTGATCAGAGAGGAGACAGAGAACACTCTAATGTGATCAGAAGGAGACAGAGGAACAGTCTAATGTGATCAGAGAGGAGACAGAGAAACAGTCTAATGTGATCAGAGCGGAGACAGAGGAACACTCTAATGTGATCAGAGAGGAGACAGAGGAACAGTTTAATGTGATCAGAGAGGAGACAGAGGAACACTCTAATGTGATCAGAGAGGAGACAGAGGAACAGTCTAATGTGATCAGAGAGGAGACAGAGGAACAGTCTAATGTGATCAGAGAGGAGACAGAGGAACAGTCTAATGTGATCAGAGCGGAGACAGAGGAACACTCTAATGTGATCAGAGAGGAGTCAGAGGAACAGTCTAATGTGATCAGAGAGGAGACAGAGGAACAGTTTAATGTGATCAGAGAGGAGACAGAGGAACACTCTAATGTGATCAGAGAGGAGACAGAGGAACAGTCTATTGTGATCAGAGAGGAGACAGAGGAACAGTCTAATGTCTCCACACCTCAGTGTGATCAGAGAGGAGACAGAGGAACAGTCTATTGTGATCAGAGAGGAGACAGAGGAACAGTCTAATATGATCAGAGAGGAGACAAAGGAACAGTCTAATGTGATCAGAAAGGAGACAGACGAACAGTCTAATGTCTCCAGACCTCAGTGTAATTAGAGAGGAGACAGAGGAACAGTCTAATGTGATCAGAAAGGAGACAGAGGAACAGTCTATTGTGATCAGAGAGGAGACAGAGGAACAGTCTAATGTCTCCAGACCTCAGTGTGATTAGAGAGGAGACAGAGGAACAGTCTAATGTGATCAGAGAGGAGACAGAGGAACAGTCTAATGTGATCAGAGAGGAGACAGATGAACAGTCTAATGTCTCCACACCTCAGTGTGATCAGAGAGGAGACAGAGGAACAGTCTATTGTGATCAGAGAGGAGACATAGGAACAGTCTAATGTGATCAGAGAGGAGACAAAGGAACAGTCTAATGTGATCAGAAAGGAGACAGAGGAACAGTCTAATGTGATCAGAGAGGAGACAGAGGAACAGTCTAATGTGATCAGAGAGGAGACAGAGGAACAGTCTAATCTCTCCACACCTCAGTGTGATCAGAGAGGAGACAGAGGAACAGTCTATTGTGATCAGAGAGGAGACAGAGGAACAGTCTAATGTGATCAGAGAGGAGACAAAGGAACAGTCTAATGTGATCAGAGATGAGCCAGAGGAACAGTCTAATGTGATCAGAGAGGAGCCAGAGGAACAGTCTAATGTGATCAGAGAGGAGACAGAGGAACAGTCTAATGTCTCCAAACCTCAGTGTGATCAGAGAGGAGACAGAGGAACAGTCTATTGTGATCAGAGGAGACAGAGGAACAGTCTAATGTGATCAGAGAGGAGACAAAGGAACAGTCTAATGTGATCAGAAAGGAGACAGAGGAACAGTCGCATGTGATCAGAGAGGAGACAGAGGAACACTCTAATGTGATCAGAGAGGAGACAGAGGAACAGTCTAATGTGATCAGAGAGAACAGAGGAACAGTCTAATGTGATCAGAGCGGAGACAGAGGAACACTCTAATGTGATCAGAGAGGAGTCAGAGGAACAGTCTAATGTGATCAGAGAGGAGACAGAGGAACAGTTTAATGTGATCAGAGAGGAGACAGAGGAACACTCTAATGTGATCAGAGAGGAGACAGAGGAACAGTCTAATGTGATCAGAGAGGAGACAGAGGAACAGTCTAATGTGATCAGAGCGGAGACAGAGGAACACTCTAATGTGATCAGAGAGGAGTCAGAGGAACAGTCTAATGTGATCAGAGGAGACAGAGGAACAGTTTAATGTGATCAGAGAGGAGACAGAGGAACAGTCTATTGTGATCAGAGAGAGACAGAGGAACAGTCTAATGTCTCACACCTCAGTGTGATCAGAGAGGAGACAGAGGAACAGTCTATTGTGATCAGAGAGAGACAGAGGAACAGTCTAATATGATCAGAGGAGACAAAGGAACAGTCTAATGTGATCAGAAAGGGGAGACAGACGAACAGTCTAATGTCTCCAGACCTCAGTGTAATTAGAGAGGAGACAGAGGAACAGTCTAATGTGATCAGAGAGGAGACAGAGGAACAGTCTAATGTGATCAGAGAGGAGACAGAGGAACAGTCTAATGTGATCAGAGAGGAGACAAAGGAACAGTCTAATGTGATCAGAAAGGAGACAGAGGAACAGTCTAATGTGATCAGAGAGGAGACAGAGGAACAGTCTAATGTGATCAGAGAGGAGCCAGAGGAACAGTCTAATGTCTCCACACCTCAGTGTGATCAGAGAGGAGACAGGGGAACATTCTATTGTGATCAGAGAGGAGACAGAGGAACAGTCTAATGGCTCCACACCTCAGTGTGATCAGAGAGGAGACAGAGGAACAGTCTATTGTGATCAGAGAGGAGACATAGGAACAGTCTAATGTGATCAGAGAGGAGACAGAGGAACAGTCTAATGTCTCCAAACCTCAGTGTGATCAGAGAGGAGACAGAGGAACAGTCTATTGTGATCAGAGAGGTGACAGAGGAACAGTCTAATGTGATCAGAGAGGAGACAAAGGAACAGTCTAATGTGATCAGAAAGGAGACAGAGGAACAGTCGCATGTGATCAGAGAGGAGACAGAGGAACACTCTAATGTGATCAGAGAGGAGACAGAGGAACAGTCTAATGTGATCAGAGAGGAGACAGAGAAACAGTCTAATGTGATCAGAGCGGAGACAGAGGAACACTCTAATGTGATCAGAGAGGAGACAGAGGAACAGTTTAATGTGATCAGAGAGGAGACAGAGGAACACTCTAATGTGATCAGAGAGGAGACAGAGGAACAGTCTAATGTGATCAGAGAGGAGACAGAGGAACAGTCTAATGTGATCAGAGAGGAGACAGAGGAACAGTCTAATGTGATCAGAGCGGAGACAGAGGAACACTCTAATGTGATCAGAGAGGAGTCAGAGGAACAGTCTAATGTGATCAGAGAGGAGACAGAGGAACAGTTTAATGTGATCAGAGAGGAGACAGAGGAACACTCTAATGTGATCAGAGAGGAGACAGAGGAACAGTCTAATGTGATCAGAGAGGAGACAGAGGAACAGTCTAATGTGATCAGAGAGGAGACAGAGGAACAGTCTATTGTGATCAGAGAGGAGACAGAGGAACAGTCTAATATGATCAGAGAGGAGACAAAGGAACAGTCTAATGTGATCAGAAAGGAGACAGACGAACAGTCTAATGTCTCCAGACCTCAGTGTAATTAGAGAGGAGACAGAGGAACAGTCTAATGTGATCAGAGAGGAGACAGAGGAACAGTCTAATGTGATCAGAGAGGAGACAGAGGAACAGTCTAATGTCTCCACACCTCAGTGTGATCAGAGAGGAGACAGAGGAACAGTCTATTGTGATCAGAGAGGAGACAGAGGAACAGTCTAATGTGATCAGAGAGGAGACAAAGGAACAGTCTAATGTGATCAGAAAGGAGACAGAGGAACAGTCTAATGTGATCAGAGAGGAGACAGAGGAACAGTCTAATGTGATCAGAGAGGAGACAGAGGAACAGTCTAATGTCTCCACACCTCAGTGTGATCAGAGAGGGAGACAGAGGAACAGTCTATTGTGATCAGAGAGGAGACAGAGGAACAGTCTATTGTGATCAGAGAGGAGACAGAGGAACAGTCTAATGTGATCAGAGAGGAGACAAAGGAACAGTCTAATGTGATCAGAAAGGAGACAGAGGAACAGTCTAATGTGATCAGAGAGGAGACAGAGGAACAGTCTAATGTGATCAGAGAGGAGCCAGAGGAACAGTCTAATGTCTCCACACCTCAGTGTGATCAGAGAGGAGACAGGGGAACATTCTATTGTGATCAGAGAGGAGACAGAGGAACAGTCTAATGGCTCCACACCTCAGTGTGATCAGAGAGGAGACAGAGGAACAGTCTAATGTGATCAGAGAGGAGACAAAGGAACAGTCTAATGTGATCAGAAAGGAGACAGAGGAACAGTCTATTGTGATCAGAGAGGAGACAGAGGAACAGTCTAATGTCTCCAGACCTCAGTGTGATTAGAGAGGAGACAGAGGAACAGTCTAATGTGATCAGAGAGGAGACAGAGGAACAGTCTAATGTGATCAGAGAGGAGACAGATGAACAGTCTAATGTCTCCACACCTCAGTGTGATCAGAGAGGAGACAGAGGAACAGTCTATTGTGATCAGAGAGGAGACATAGGAACAGTCTAATGTGATCAGAGAGGAGACAAAGGAACAGTCTAATGTGATCAGAAAGGAGACAGAGGAACAGTCTAATGTGATCAGAGAGGAGACAGAGGAACAGTCTAATGTGATCAGAGAGGAGACAGAGGAACAGTCTAATCTCTCCACACCTCAGTGTGATCAGAGAGGAGACAGAGGAACAGTCTATTGTGATCAGAGAGGAGACAGAGGAACAGTCTAATGTGATCAGAGAGGTGACAAAGGAACAGTCTAATGTGATCAGAGATGAGCCAGAGGAACAGTCTAATGTGATCAGAGAGGAGCCAGAGGAACAGTCTAATGTGATCAGAGAGGAGACAGAGGAACAGTCTAATGTCTCCAAACCTCAGTGTGATCAGAGAGGAGACAGAGGAACAGTCTATTGTGATCAGAGAGGAGACAGAGGAACAGTCTAATGTGATCAGAGAGGAGACAAAGGAACAGTCTAATGTGATCAGAAAGGAGACAGAGGAACAGTCGCATGTGATCAGAGAGGAGACAGAGGAACACTCTAATGTAATCAGAGAGGAGACAGAGGAACAGTCTAATGTGATCAGAGAGGAGACAGAGGAACAGTCTAATGTGATCAGAGCGGAGACAGAGGAACACTCTAATGTGATCAGAGAGGAGTCAGAGGAACAGTCTAATGTGATCAGAGAGGAGACAGAGGAAAAGTTTAATGTGATCAGAGAGGAGACAGAGGAACACTCTAATGTGATCAGAGAGGAGACAGAGGAACAGTCTATTGTGATCAGAGAGGAGACAGAGGAACAGTCTAATGTCTCCACACCTCAGTGTGATCAGAGAGGAGACAGAGGAACAGTCTATTGTGATCAGAGAGGAGACAGAGGAACAGTCTAATATGATCAAAGAGGAGACAAAGGAACAGTCTAATGTGATCAGAAAGGAGACAGACGAACAGTCTAATGTCTCCAGACCTCAGTGTAATTAGAGAGGAGACAGAGGAACAGTCTAATGTGATCAGAGAGGAGACAGAGGAACAGTCTAATGTCTCCACACCTCAGTGTGATCAGAGAGGAGACAGAGGAACAGTCTATTGTGATCAGAGAGGAGACAGAGGAACAGTCTAATGTGATCAGAGAGGAGACAAAGGAACAGTCTAATGTGATCAGAAAGGAGACAGAGGAACAGTCTAATGTGATCAGAGAGGAGACAGAGGAACAGTCTAATGTGATCAGAGAGGAGACAGAGGAACAGTCTAATGTCTCCACACCTCAGTGTGATCAGAGAGGGAGACAGAGGAACAGTCTATTGTGATCAGAGAGGAGACAGAGGAACAGTCTAATGTGATCAGAGAGGAGACAAAGGAACAGTCTAATGTGATCAGAAAGGAGACAGATGAACAGTCTAATGTGATCAGAGAGGAGACAGAGGAACAGTCTATTGTGATCAGAGAGGAGACAGAGGAACAGTCTAATGTGATCAGAGAGGAGACAGAGGAACACTCTAATGTGATCAGAGAGGAGACAGAGGAACAGTCTAATGTGATCAGAGAGGAGTCAGAGGAACAGTCTAATGTGATCAGAGAGGAGACAGAGGAACAGTCTAATGTGATCAGAGAGGAGACAGAGGAACAGTCTAATTTGATCAGAGAGGAGACAGAGGAACAGTCTAATGTCTCCACACCTCAGTGTGATCAGAGAGGGAGACAGAGGAACAGTCTATTGTGATCAGAGAGGAGACAGAGGAACAGTCTATTGTGATCAGAGAGGAGACAGAGGAACAGTCTAATGTGATCAGAGAGGAGACAAAGGAACAGTCTAATGTGATCAGAAAGGAGACAGAGGAACAGTCTAATGTGATCAGAGAGGAGACAGAGGAACAGTCTAATGTGATCAGAGAGGAGCCAGAGGAACAGTCTAATGTCTCCACACCTCAGTGTGATCAGAGAGGAGACAGGGGAACAGTCTATTGTGATCAGAGAGGAGACAGAGGAACAGTCTAATGGCTCCACACCTCAGTGTGATCAGAGAGGAGACAGAGGAACAGTCTAATGTGATCAGAGAGGAGACAAAGGAACAGTCTAATGTGATCAGAAAGGAGACAGAGGAACAGTCTATTGTGATCAGAGAGGAGACAGAGGAACAGTCTAATGTCTCCAGACCTCAGTGTGATTAGAGAGGAGACAGAGGAACAGTCTAATGTGATCAGAGAGGAGACAGAGGAACAGTCTAATGTGATCAGAGAGGAGACAGATGAACAGTCTAATGTCTCCACACCTCAGTGTGATCAGAGAGGAGACAGAGGAACAGTCTATTGTGATCAGAGAGGAGACATAGGAACAGTCTAATGTGATCAGAGAGAGACAAAGGAACAGTCTAATGTGATCAGAAAGGAGACAGAGGAACAGTCTAATGTGATCAGAGAGGAGACAGAGGAACAGTCTAATGTGATCAGAGAGGAGACAGAGGAACAGTCTAATCTCTCCACACCTCAGTGTGATCAGAGAGGAGACAGAGGAACAGTCTATTGTGATCAGAGAGGAGACAGAGGAACAGTCTAATGTGATCAGAGAGGAGACAAAGGAACAGTCTAATGTGATCAGAGATGAGCCAGAGGAACAGTCTAATGTGATCAGAGAGGAGCCAGAGGAACAGTCTAATGTGATCAGAGAGAGACAGAGGAACAGTCTAATGTCTCCAAACCTCAGTGTGATCAGAGAGGAGACAGAGGAACAGTCTATTGTGATCAGAGAGGAGACAGAGGAACAGTCTAATGTGATCAGAGAGGAGACAAAGGAACAGTCTAATGTGATCAGAAAGGAGACAGAGGAACAGTCGCATGTGATCAGAGAGGAGACAGAGGAACACTCTAATGTGATCAGAGAGGAGACAGAGGAACAGTCTAATGTGATCAGAGAGGAGACAGAGGAACAGTCTAATGTGATCAGAGCGGAGACAGAGGAACACTCTAATGTGATCAGAGAGGAGTCAGAGGAACAGTCTAATGTGATCAGAGAGGAGACAGAGGAACAGTTTAATGTGATCAGAGAGGAGACAGAGGAACACTCTAATGTGATCAGAGAGGAGACAGAGGAACAGTCTAATGTGATCAGAGAGGAGACAGAGGAACAGTCTAATGTGATCAGAGCGGAGACAGAGGAACACTCTAATGTGATCAGAGAGGAGTCAGAGGAACAGTCTAATGTGATCAGAGAGGAGACAGAGGAACAGTTTAATGTGATCAGAGAGGAGACAGAGGAACAGTCTATTGTGATCAGAGAGGAGACAGAGGAACAGTCTAATGTCTCCACACCTCAGTGTGATCAGAGAGGAGACAGAGGAACAGTCTATTGTGATCAGAGAGTAGACAGAGGAACAGTCTAATATGATCAGAGAGGAGACAAAGGAACAGTCTAATGTGATCAGAAAGGAGACAGACGAACAGTCTAATGTCTCCAGACCTCAGTGTAATTAGAGAGGAGACAAAGGAACAGTCTAATGTGATCAGAGAGGAGACAGAGGAACAGTCTAATGTGATCAGAGAGGAGACAGAGGAACAGTCTAATGTGATCAGAGAGGAGACAAAGGAACAGTCTAATGTGATCAGAAAGGAGACAGAGGAACAGTCTAATGTGATCAGAGAGGAGACAGAGGAACAGTCTAATGTGATCAGAGAGGAGCCAGAGGAACAGTCTAATGTCTCCACACCTCAGTGTGATCAGAGGAGACAGGGAACATTCTATTGTGATCAGAGAGGAGACAGAGGAACAGTCTAATGGCTCCACACCTCAGTGTGATCAGAGAGGAGACAGAGGAACAGTCTAATGTGATCAGAGAGGAGACAAAGGAACAGTCTAATGTGATCAGAAAGGAGACAGAGGAACAGTCTATTGTGATCAGAGAGGAGACAGAGGAACAGTCTAATGTCTCCAGACCTCAGTGTGATTAGAGAGGAGACAGAGGAACAGTCTAATGTGATCAGAGAGAGACAGAGGAACAGTCTAATGTGATCAGAGAGAGACAGATGAACAGTCTAATGTCTCCACACCTCAGTGTGATCAGAGAGGAGACAGAGGAACAGTCTATTGTGATCAGAGAGGAGACATAGGAACAGTCTAATGTGATCAGAGAGGAGACAAAGGAACAGTCTAATGTGATCAGAAAGGAGACAGAGGAACAGTCTAATGTGATCAGAGAGGAGACAGAGGAACAGTCTAATGTGATCAGAGAGGAGACAGAGGAACAGTCTAATCTCTCCACACCTCAGTGTGATCAGAGAGGAGACAGAGGAACAGTCTATTGTGATCAGAGAGGAGACAGAGGAACAGTCTAATGTGATCAGAGAGGAGACAAAGGAACAGTCTAATGTGATCAGAGATGAGCCAGAGGAACAGTCTAATGTGATCAGAGAGGAGCCAGAGGAACAGTCTAATGTGATCAGAGAGACAGAGGAACAGTCTAATGTCTCCAAACCTCAGTGTGATCAGAGAGGAGACAGAGGAACAGTCTATTGTGATCAGAGAGGAGACAGAGGAACAGTCTAATGTGATCAGAGAGGAGACAAAGGAACAGTCTAATGTGATCAGAAAGGAGACAGAGGAACAGTCGCATGTGATCAGAGAGGAGACAGAGGAACACTCTAATGTGATCAGAGAGGAGACAGAGGAACAGTCTAATGTGATCAGAGAGGAGACAGAGGAACAGTCTAATGTGATCAGAGCGGAGACAGAGGAACACTCTAATGTGATCAGAGAGGAGTCAGAGGAACAGTCTAATGTGATCAGAGGAGACAGAGGAACAGTTTAATGTGATCAGAGAGGGAGACAGAGGAACACTCTAATGTGATCAGAGAGGAGACAGAGGAACAGTCTATTGTGATCAGAGAGGAGACAGAGGAACAGTCTAATGTCTCCACACCTCAGTGTGATCAGAGAGGAGACAGAGGAACAGTCTATTGTGATCAGAGAGGAGACAGAGGAACAGTCTAATATGATCAAAGAGGAGACAAAGGAACAGTCTAATGTGATCAGAAAGGAGACAGACGAACAGTCTAATGTCTCCAGACCTCAGTGTAATTAGAGAGGAGACAGAGGAACAGTCTAATGTGATCAGAGAGGAGACAGAGGAACAGTCTAATGTGATCAGAGAGGAGACAGAGGAACAGTCTAATGTCTCCACACCTCAGTGTGATCAGAGAGAGACAGAGGAACAGTCTATTGTGATCAGAGAGGAGACAGAGGAACAGTCTAATGTGATCAGAGAGGAGACAAAGGAACAGTCTAATGTGATCAGAAAGGAGACAGAGGAACAGTCTAATGTGATCAGAGAGGAGACAGAGGAACAGTCTAATGTGATCAGAGAGGAGACAGAGGAACAGTCTAATGTCTCCACACCTCAGTGTGATCAGAGAGGAGACAGAGGAACAGTCTATTGTGATCAGAGAGGAGACAGAGGAACAGTCTAATGTGATCAGAGAGGAGACAAAGGAACAGTCTAATGTGATCAGAAAGGAGACAGATGAACAGTCTAATGTGATCAGAGAGGAGACAGAGGAACAGTCTATTGTGATCAGAGAGGAGACAGAGGAACAGTCTAATGTGATCAGAGAGGAGACAGAGGAACACACTAATGTGATCAGAGAGGAGACAGAGGAACAGTCTAATGTGATCAGAGAGGAGACAGAGGAACAGTCTAATGTGATCAGAGAGGAGACAGAGGAACAGTCTAATGTCTCCACACCTCAGTGTGATCAGAGAGGAGACAGAGGAACAGTCTATTGTGATCAGAGAGGAGACAGAGGAACAGTCTATTGTGATCAGAGAGGAGACAGAGGAACAGTCTAATGTGATCAGAGAGGAGACAAAGGAACAGTCTAATGTGATCAGAAAGGAGACAGAGGAACAGTCTAATGTGATCAGAGAGGAGACAGAGGAACAGTCTAATGTGATCAGAGAGGAGCCAGAGGAACAGTCTAATGTCTCCACACCTCAGTGTGATCAGAGAGGAGACAGGGGAACATTCTATTGTGATCAGAGAGGAGACAGAGGAACAGTCTAATGGCTCCACACCTCAGTGTGATCAGAGAGGAGACAGAGGAACAGTCTAATGTGATCAGAGAGGAGACAAAGGAACAGTCTAATGTGATCAGAAAGGAGACAGAGGAACAGTCTATTGTGATCAGAGAGGAGACAGAGGAACAGTCTAATGTCTCCAGACCTCAGTGTGATTAGAGAGGAGACAGAGGAACAGTCTAATGTGATCAGAGAGGAGACAGAGGAACAGTCTAATGTGATCAGAGAGGAGACAGATGAACAGTCTAATGTCTCCACACCTCAGTGTGATCAGAGAGGAGACAGAGGAACAGTCTATTGTGATCAGAGAGGAGACAAAGGAACAGTCTAATGTGATCAGAAAGGAGACAGAGGAACAGTCTAATGTGATCAGAGAGGAGACAGAGGAACAGTCTAATGTGATCAGAGAGGAGACAGAGGAACAGTCTAATCTCTCCACACCTCAGTGTGATCAGAGAGGAGACAGAGGAACAGTCTATTGTGATCAGAGAGGAGACAGAGGAACAGTCTAATGTGATCAGAGAGGAGACAAAGGAACAGTCTAATGTGATCAGAGATGAGCCAGAGGAACAGTCTAATGTGATCAGAGAGGAGCCAGAGGAACAGTCTAATGTGATCAGAGAGGAGACAGAGGAACAGTCTAATGTCTCCAAACCTCAGTGTGATCAGAGAGGAGACAGAGGAACAGTCTATTGTGATCAGAGAGGAGACAGAGGAACAGTCTAATGTGATCAGAGAGGAGACAAAGGAACAGTCTAATGTGATCAGAAAGGAGACAGAGGAACAGTCGCATGTGATCAGAGAGGAGACAGAGGAACACTCTAATGTGATCAGAGAGGAGACAGAGGAACAGTCTAATGTGATCAGAGAGGAGACAGAGGAACAGTCTAATGTGATCAGAGCGGAGACAGAGGAACACTCTAATGTGATCAGAGAGGAGTCAGAGGAACAGTCTAATGTGATCAGAGAGGAGACAGAGGAACAGTTTAATGTGATCAGAGAGGAGACAGAGGAACACTCTAATGTGATCAGAGAGGAGACAGAGGAACAGTCTATTGTGATCAGAGAGGAGACAGAGGAACAGTCTAATGTCTCCACACCTCAGTGTGATCAGAGAGGAGACAGAGGAACAGTCTATTGTGATCAGAGAGGAGACAGAGGAACAGTCTAATGTGATCAGAGAGGAGACAAAGGAACAGTCTAATGTGATCAGAAAGGAGACAGAGGAACAGTCTAATGTGATCAGAGAGGAGACAGAGGAACAGTCTAATGTGATCAGAGAGGAGACAGAGGAACAGTCTAATGTCTCCACACCTCAGTGTGATCAGAGAGGGAGACAGAGGAACAGTCTATTGTGATCAGAGAGGAGACAGAGGAACAGTCTAATGTGATCAGAGAGGAGACAAAGGAACAGTCTAATGTGATCAGAAAGGAGACAGATGAACAGTCTAATGTGATCAGAGAGGAGACAGAGGAACAGTCTATTGTGATCAGAGAGGAGACAGAGGAACAGTCTAATGTGATCAGAGAGGAGACAGAGGAACAGTCTAATGTGATCAGAGAGGAGACAGAGGAACACTCTAATGTGATCAGAGAGGAGTCAGAGGAACAGTCTAATGTCTCCAGACCTCAGTGTGATCAGAGAGGAGACAGAGGAACAGTCTAATGTGATCAGAGAGGAGAGAGAGGAACAGTCTAATGTGATCAGAGAGGAGACAGAGGAACAGTCTAATGTCTCCACACCTCAGTGTGATCAGAGAGGAGACAGAGGAACAGTCTATTGTGATCAGAGAGGAGACAGAGGAACAGTCTAATGTCTCCAGACCTCAGTGTGATTAGAGAGGAGACAGAGGAACAGTCTAATGTGATCAGAGAGGAGACAGAGGAACAGTCTAATGTATCCACACCTCAGTGTGATTAGAGAGGAGACAGAGGAACAGTCTATTGTGATCAGAGAGGAGACAGAGGAACAGTCTAATGTCTCCAGACCTCAGTGTGATTAGAGAGGAGACAGAGGAACAGTCTAATGTGATCAGAGAGGAGACAGAGGAACAGTCTAATGTGATCAGAGAGGAGACAGAGGAACAGTCTAATGTCTCCACACCTCAGTGTGATCAGAGAGGAGACAGAGGAACAGTCTATTGTGATCAGAGAGGAGACAGAGGAACAGTCTAATGTGATCAGAGAGGAGACAAAGGAACAGTCTAATGTGATCAGAAAGGAGACAGAGGAACAGTCTAATGTGATCAGAGAGGAGACAGAGGAACAGTCTAATGTGATCAGAGAGGAGACAGAGGAACAGTCTAATGTCTCCACACCTCAGTGTGATCAGAGAGGAGACAGAGGAACAGTCTATTGTGATCAGAGAGGAGACAGAGGAACAGTCTAATGTGATCAGAGAGGAGACAAAGGAACAGTCTAATGTGATCAGAAAGGAGACAGAGGAACAGTCTAATGTGATCAGAGAGGAGACAGAGGAACAGTCTAATGTGATCAGAGAGGAGACAGAGGAACAGTCTAATGTGATCAGAGAGGAGACAGAGGGACAGTCTAATGTGATCAGAGAGGAGACAGAGGAACAGTCTAATGTGATCAGAGAGGAGACAGAGGAACACTCTAATGTGATCAGAGAGGAGTCAGAGGAACAGTCTAATGTGATCAGAGAGGAGACAGAGGAACAGTCTAATGTGATCAGAGAGGAGACAGAGGAACAGTCTAATGTCTCCAGACCTCAGTGTGATCAGAGAGGAGACAGAGGAACAGTCTATTGTGATCAGAGAGGAGACAGAGGACCAGTCTAATGTGATCAGAGAGGAGACAAAGGAACAGTCTAATGTGATCAGAAAGGAGACAGAGGAACAGTCTAATGTGATCAGAGAGGAGACAGAGGAACAGTCTAATGTGATCAGAGAGGAGACAGAGGAACAGTCTAATGTCTCCACACCTCAGTGTGATCAGAGAGGAGACAGAGGAACAGTCTATTGTGATCAGAGAGGAGACAGAGGAACAGTCTAATGTCTCCAGACCTCAGTGTGATTAGAGAGGAGACAGAGGAACAGTCTAATGTGATCAGAGAGGAGACAGAGGAACAGTCTAATGTCTCCACACCTCAGTGTGATCAGAGAGGAGACAGAGGAACAGTCTATTGTGATCAGAGAGGAGACAGAGGAACAGTCTAAAATGATCAGAGAGGAGACAAAGGAACAGTCTAATGTGATCAGAAAGGAGACAGAGGAATAGTCTATTGTGATCAGAGAGGAGACAGAGGAACAGTCTAATGTCTCCAGACCTCAGTGTGATTAGAGAGGAGACAGAGGAACAGTCTAATGTGATCAGAGAGGAGACAGAGGAACAGTCTAATGTGATCAGAGAGGAGACAGAGGAACAGTCTAATGTCTCCACACCTCAGTGTGATCAGAGAGGAGACAGAGGAACAGTCTATTGTGATCAGAGAGGAGACAGAAGAACAGTCTAATGTGATCAGAGAGGAGACAAAGGAACAGTCTAATGTGATCAGAGAGGAGACAGAGGAACAGTCTATTGTGATCAGAGAGGAGACAGAGGAACAGTCTAATGTGATCAGAGAGGAGACAAAGGAACAGTCTAATGTGATCAGAAAGGAGACAGAGGAACAGTCTAATGTGATCAGAGAGGAGACAGAGGAACAGTCTAATGTGATCAGAGAGGAGACAGAGGAACACTCTAATGTGATCAGAGAGGAGTCAGAGGAACAGTCTAATGTGATCAGAGAGGAGACAGAGGAACAGTCTAATGTGATCAGAGAGGAGACAAAGGAACAGTCTAATGTGACCAGAAAGGAGACAGAGGAACAGTCTAATGTGATCAGAGAGGAGACAGAGGAACAGTCTAATGTGATCAGAGAGGAGGCAGAGGAACAGTATAATGTGATCAGAGAGGAGACAGAGGAACAGTCTAATGTGATCAGAGAGGAGACAGAGGGACAGTCTAATGTGATCAGAGAGGAGACAGAGGAACACTCTAATGTGATCAGAGAGGAGACAGAGGAACAGTCTAATGTGATCAGAGAGGAGACAGAGGGACAGTCTAATGTGATCAGAGAGGAGACAGAGGAACACTCTAATGTGATCAGAGAGGAGTCAGAGGAACAGTCTAATGTGATCAGAGAGGAGACAGAGGAACAGTCTAATGTGATCAGAGAGGAGACAGAGGAACAGTATAATGTCTCCAGACCTCAGTGTGATTAGAGAGGAGACAGAGGAACAGTCAAATGTCTCCACACCTCAGTGTGATCAGAGAGGAGACAGGGGAACAGTCTATTGTGATCAGAGAGGAGACAGAGGAACAGTCTAATGTCTCCATACCTCAGTGTGATCAGAGAGGAGACAGAGGAACAGTCTATTGTGATCAGAGAGGAGACAGAGGAACAGTCTAATGTGATCAGAGAGGAGACAAAGGAACAGTCTAATGTCTCCAGACCTCAGTGTGATTAGAGAGGAGACAGAGGAACAGTCTATTGTGATCAGAGAGGAGACAGAGGAACAGTCTAATGTGATCAGAGAGGAGACAAAGGAACAGACTAATGTCTCCAGACCTCAGTGTGATTAGAGAGGAGACAGAGGAACAGTCTAATGTGATCAGAGAGGAGACAGAGGAACAGTCTAATGTCTCCACACCTCAGTGTGATCAGATAGGAGACAGAGGACCAGTCTATTGTGATCAGAGAGGAGACAGAGGAACAGTCTAATGTGATCAGAGAGGAGACAGAGGAACAGTCTAATGTCTCCACACCTCAGTGTGATCAGATAGGAGACAGAGGACCAGTCTATTGTGATCAGAGAGGAGACAGAGGAACAGTCTAATGTGATCAGAGAGGAGTCAGAGGAACACTCTAATGTGATCAGAGAGGAGACAAAGGAACAGTCTAATGTGATCAGAGAGGAGACAGAGGAACAGTCTAATGTGATCAGAGAGGAGACAGAGGAACAGTCTAATGTCTCCAGACCTCAGTGTGATTAGAGAGGAGACAGAGGAACAGTCTAATGTGATCAGAGAGGAGACAGAGGGACAGTCTAATGTCTCCACACCTCAGTGTGATCAGAGAGGAGACAGAGGAGCAGTCTATTGTGATCAGAGAGGAGACAGAGGAACAGTCTATTGTGTTCAGAGAGGAGACAGAGGAACAGTCTAATGTGATCAGAGATGAGACAGAGGGACAGTCTAATGTGATCAGAGAGGAGACAGAGGAACAGTCTAATGTGATCAGAGAGGAGACAGAGGAACAGTCTAATGTCTCCAGACCTCAGTGTGATTAGAGAGGAGACAGAGGAACAGTCTAATGTGATCAGAGAGGAGACAGAGGAACAGTCTAATATGATCAGAGAGGAGACAGACGAACAGTCTAATGTGATCAGAGAGGAGACAGACGAACAGTCTAATGTCTCCACACCTCAGTGTGATCAGAGAGGAGACAGAGGAACAGTCTA
This sequence comes from Oncorhynchus nerka, assembly GCF_034236695.1. Lineage (NCBI taxonomy): Eukaryota > Metazoa > Chordata > Actinopteri > Salmoniformes > Salmonidae > Oncorhynchus > Oncorhynchus nerka. The sequence goes on along the minus strand of NC_088417.1, from coordinate 97,980,542 downwards.
ATGTGATCAGAGAGCAGACAGAGGAACAGTCTAATGTGATCAGAGAGGAGACAGAGGAACAGTCTAATGTGATCAGAGAGGAGACAGAGGAACACTCTAATGTGATCAGAGAAGTGACGGAGGAACAGTCTAATGTGATCAGAGAGGAGACAGAGACACAGTCTAATGTGATCAGAGAGGAGTCAGAGGAACACTCTAATGTGATCAGAGAGGAGACAGAGGAACAGTCTATTGTGATCAGAGAGGAGACAGAGGACCAGTCTAATGTGATCAGAGAGGAGACAAAGGAACAGTCTAATGTGATCAGAAAGGACACAGAGGAACAGTCTAATGTGATCAGAGAGGAGACAGAGGAACACTCTAATGTGATCAGAGAGGAGACAGAGGAACAGTCTAATGTCTCCACACCTCAGTGTGATCAGAGAGGAGACAGAGGAGCAGTCTATTGTGATCAGAGAGGAGACATAGGAACAGTCCAATGTGATCAGAGAGGAGACAGAAGGACAGTCTAATGTGATCAGAGAGGAGACAGAGGAACACTCTAATGTGATCAGAGAGGAGACAGAGGAACAGTCTAATGTGATCAGAGAGGAGACAGAGGAACAGTCTAATGGCTCCACACCTCAGTGTGATCAGAGAGGAGACAGAGGAACAGTCTATTGTGATCAGAGAGGAGACAGAGGAACAGTCTAATGTGGTCAGAGAGGAGTCAGAGGAACACTCTAATGTGATCAGAGAGGAGACAGAGGAACAGTCTAATGTGATCAGAGAGGAGACAGAGGAACAGTCTAATGTCTCCACACCTCAGTGTGATCAGAGAGGAGACAGAGGAACAGTCTAATGTGATCAGAGAGGAGACAGAGGAACAGTCTAATGTGATCAGAGAGGAGACAGAGGAACAGTCTAATGTGATCAGAGAGGAGACAGAGGAACAGTCTAATGTCTCCAGACCTCAGTGTGATTAGAGAGGAGTCAGAGGAACAGTCTAATGTGATCAGAGAGGAGACAGAGGAACAGTCTAATGTGATCAGAGAGGAGACAGAGGAACAGTCTAATGTGATCAGAGAGGAGACAGAGGAACAGTCTAATGTCTCCACACCTCAGTGTGATCAGAGAGGAGACAGATGAACAGTCTATTGTGATCGGAGAGGAGACAGAGGAACAGTCTAATGGCTCCACACCTCAGTGTGATCAGAGAGGAGACAGAGGAACAGTCTATTGTGATCAGAGAGGAGACAGAGGAACAGTCTAATGTGATCAGAGAGGAGACAAAGGAACAGTCTAATGTGATCAGAAAGGAGACAGAGGAACAGTCTAATGTGATCAGAGAGGAGACAGAGGAACAGTCTAATGTGATCAGAGAGGAGACAGAGGAACAGTCTAATGTGATTAGAGAGGAGCCAGAGGAACAGTCCAATGTGATCAGAGAGGAGACAGAGGGACAGTCTAATGTGATCAGAGAGGAGACAGAGGAACACTCTAATGTGATCAGAGAGGAGACAGAGGAACAGTCTAATGTGATCAGAGAGGAGACAGAGGAACAGTCTAATGGCTCCACACCTCAGTGTGATCAGAGAGGAGACAGAGGAACAGTCTATTGTGATCAGAGAGGAGACAGAGGAACAGTCTATTGTCTCCAGACACCCCACTGCTAGTAACACATTTATCACCAGTATAATATAATATTACTATAATTAATCAAACATAAGACTACGAGATGTTTTACAATAGGAATTAAAAGTACACCGACCGATAGTACAATAGTGATTTATCGAAATGATTAAAATTGTAGTAATATAGTGAAATTCTATTATATAAAACTATTTCTCCACAATATTATACACACAGTTAAATTATATTCCCAAGACAACTTTTCTAAAATATTATTCACCCCCCCCCCAATTCGGGGGGAGTCAGCTCTAAAGTGATTATTTTGGGGAAAAGATGCAGGGCAGTGTGATAGAAATTCAGTCAATAAATGTGGACAGGAGAACGGGAAACGGACACTGACTTAGAGCCCAAATAACAGAGACGATCATTGAAAACATACAGGATCAGCAAGCCAGATGTTCATTTCTTCCCGTATGATCTGAGCCAAACACAAAGAGACAAAGTAAGCAGAAGGAACGCCCGGCAAAGGAGGGAGAATAGATCCACCTTAAAGATGTCCAGGATAAGTCAGAGGTGCAAACAATGTCAGGGAGCTGTGGCACTCAGGGGGCCCAATTAGATAGTAGATAGCAGCCTTGCCTGAGCAGAGAGAGAGAGAGATAGTAGCCTGGCAGCCTTGCCTGAGCAGAGAGAGAGAGATGGCAGGCTGGTAGCCTTGCCTGAGCAGAGAGAGAGAGATGGCAGGCTGGCAGCCTTGCCTGAGCAGAGAGAGAGAGATGGCAGGCTGGAGGCCTTGCCTGAGCAGAGAGAGAGAGATGGCAGGCTGGAAGCCTTGCCTGAGCAGAGAGAGAGATAGTAGCCTGGTAGCCTTGCCTGAGTTAAGAGAGAGATAGTAGCCTTGCTGTGTAGAACCTCTCTCCCTGCTTCCTCTCTCTGTGTAGAACCTCTCTCCCTGCTTCCTCTCTCTGTGTAGAACCTCTCTCCCTACTTCCTCTCTCTGTGTAGATCCTCTCTCCCTGCTTCCTCTCTCTGTGTAGAACCTCTCTCCCTGCCTCCTCTCTCTGTGTAGAACCTCTCTCCCTGCTTCTTCTCTCTGTGTAGAACATCTCTCCCTGCTTCCTCTCTCTGTGTAGAACCTCTCTCCCTGCTTCCTCTCTCTGTGTAGAACCTCTCTCCCTGCTTCCTCTCTCTGTGTAGAACATCTCTCCCTGCTTCCTCTCTCTGTGTAGAACCTCTCTCCCTGCTTGCTTCAATGCATCCTCTCTCTGTGTAGAACCTCTCTCCCAGCTTGCTTCAATGCATCCTCTCTCTGTGTAGAACATCTCTCCCTGCTTGCTCTCTCTCTGTAGAACCTCTCTCCCTGCTTCCTCTCTCTGTGTAGAACCTCTCTCCCTGCTACCTCTCTCTGTGTAGAACCTCTCTCCCTGCTTCCTCTCTCTGTGTAGAACCTCTCTCCCTGCTTCCTCTCTCTGTGTAGATCCTCTCTCCCTGCTTCCTCTCTCTGTGTAGAACCTCTCTCCCTGCTACCTCTCTCTGTGTAGAACCTCTCTCCCTGCTTCCTCTCTCTGTGTAGAACCTCTCTCCCTGCTTCCTCTCTCTGTGTAGATCCTCTCTCCCTGCTTCCTCTCTCTGTGTAGAACCTCTCTCCCTGCCTGCTTCAATGCATCCTCTCTCTGTGTAGAACATCTCTCCCTGCTTGCTCTCTCTCTGTAGAACCACTCTCCCTGCTTCCTCTCTCTGTGTAGAACCTCTCTCCCTGCTTCCTCTCTCTGTGTAGAACCTCTCTCCCTGCTTCCTCTCTCTGTGTAGAGCATCTCTCCCTGCTTGCTCTCTCTGTGTAGAACCTCTCTCCCTGCTTCCTCTCTCTGTGTAGAACCTCTCTCCCTGCTTCCTCTCTCTGTGTAGAACCTCTCTCCCTACTTCCTCTCTCTGTGTAGATCCTCTCTCCCTGCTTCCTCTCTCTGTGTAGAACCTCTCTCCCTGCTTGCTCTCTCTGTGTAGATCCTCTCTCCCTACTTCCTCTCTCTGTGTAGAACCTCTCTCCCTACTTCCTCTCTCTGTGTAGAACCTCTCTCCCTACTTCCTCTCTCTGTGTAGAACCTCTCTCCCTACTTCCTCTCTCTGTGTATCTCCTTTGCCTCATTCATTGCACCCCGACCCGCCACTGCCTGTCTCACTACTCTCTATAAAGACATTGTATTTTCTTATGAAAACTTATAGTATCTTTTGACTATAGCTAGATTAATTTCAGTCAACTGCTCCTGCTGAAGTCAGGCTCCGTTCAACATCAGCTTTTCATTCTATCCTTCTGGCCAATTAGTTATAGCTATTTAGACATCTGACTGAAATATCAGTGACAATTTACCAGTAGTAGTGATTTGCTGCAACATGTGAAAAGGTGTGGTAGAGAGGGGCCCCACTACACATAAACTTATCTTTGGGGACCCTTAATTAATTAGCTACCCCACCAACTTGATAACTCAATGATAAACACATGCGTGTAGAGATTGATGACTCTCCACCTCCAATACATATTTTACGTTTTATAAAAAAAAATTAAAAAATGAGTGACTTAGAGGAGCACTTAGGGTTTACGTGCCTTAACATCAACATATATTTTTAACCTATTAATTAATTAATAATGAATAATTCTCAGAGAGTGGGGGGGGGGGGGGTTGTTTGGGGGATGTCTGTTGACACAACAGGAGTCGATGGATGTTAAAAGAATTCCCATTGTCAGCGGCGTCTCTCTGCTACTTGCCACAGTAGGTCTGGACTGAGGTAGTTTGTTTCACCTCTCTGTCTATGTCGTGGGTGGAGTTTCCTATGTCATGGGTGGAGTTTCCTATGTCATGGGTGGAGTTTCCTATGTCGTGGGTGGAGTTTCCTATGTCGTGGGTGGAGTTTCCTATGTCGTGGGTGGAGTTTCCTATGTCGTGGGTGGAGTTTCCTATGTCGTGGGTGGAGTTTCCTATGTCGTGGGTGGAGTTTCCTATGTCGTGGGTGGAGTTTCCTATGTCATGGGTGGAGTTTCCTATGTCGTGGGTGGAGTTTCCTATGTCGTGGGTGGAGTTTCCTATGTCGTGGGTGGAGTTTCCTATGTCGTGGGTGGAGTTTCCTACGTCGTGGGTGGAGTTTCCTATGTCGTGGGTGGAGTTTCCCGTTGGACAGAGTGGTGAATGAATGCTTTGCTAACAAGGCCAATTGGAGCAGGCAAACCTAACGAGTATACATGAATCATTCATGATTCCACGCGTTTCGCAGGGTTCAATCTACATTTGCCCGGCATTTTAGCTATTGATGTGACATTTGGCAGCGCCTCATCAGTCAGTTCTGTACCTGCCTGGCTGAGTGGCAGTGTGGGTTAACGAGGGTTAACGAGGGTTAACAAGCTCACATGGCAACCAAACACGTGAGGAAATAAAACTTGGTAGTCAAAATTAATTGGCAAGACAAATATAATTTTCATATTAATAACATATTTGATCATTTTTTTGTTACCTCAATTTAAAATCACGTACTTTTCAAGAACCAACTTGAGAAAATGTCTGATTTTCAAGGTATCCATGTACTTGAATATTTGAATGCCAAATTCAAGCACTTTAAAACACCTCAAGCACAATTTGTGCGAACCCTGAACATAGCTAGCTTGCAAAGAAATACACGTTTTGCTAGCTAACCAAATGACACCTGCATCTAGCTGTCGCCAAAAACAAAATTGGTAATACACCCACTCCTCCAATCACATCACATGCCTATCAGCAGCTAGCTAGCTAAATAAAGACCCACGTAAATAGATACGCTAGCCTATTAGCCAGGTTATGACTGACTTGATCATCGCCCTTGCTAGTTTGATTGTAGTGAAATGTCCATCCTTTGAAACTGAAACAGTGTGGCTGGAGGCAGCTAACATGATTTACAACCTGATAGAAGACATTTTTGGAGTACCAGGACATGTATTGGTGAATTACAGTTGAAGTCAGATGTTTGCATACACTTAGGTTGGAGTCATTAAAACTCATTTTTCAACCACTCCACAAATGTCTTGTTAACAAACTATAGGTTTGGCAAGTCGGTTAGGACATCTACTCTGAGCATGACACAAGTAATTTTTCCAACAATTGTTTACAGAAAGATAATTTCACTTCTAATTCACTGTATCACAATTCCAGTGGATCAGAAGTTTACATACACTAAGTGCCTTTAAACAGTTTGGAAAATTCCAGAAATTATGTCATGGCTTTAGAAGCTTCTGATAGGCTAATTGACATAATTTGAGTCAATTGGAGGTGTACCTGTGGATGTATTTCAAAGCCTACCTTCAAACTCAGTGCCTCTTTGATTGACATCAAGGGAAAATCAAAAGAAATCAGCCAAGACCTCCACAAGTCTGGTTCATCCTTGGGAGCAATTTCCAAACGCTTGAAGGTACCACGTTCATCTGTACAAAAAATAGTACCCAAGTATAAACACCATGGGACCACGGAGCCGTCATACCACTCAGGAAGGAGACACATTCTGTCTCCTAGAGATGAACATACTTTGTTGAGAAAAGCGCAAATCAATCTCGGAACAACAGCAAAGGACCTTGTAAAGATGCTGGAGGAAACAGATACAAAGGCATCTTTTTCCACAGTAAAATGAGTCATATCGACATAACCTGAAAAGTCGCTCAGCAAGGAAGAAGCCACTGCTCCAAAACAGCCATTAAAAAAGCCAGACTACGGTTTGCAACTGTACATGGGGACAAAGATCGTACTTTTGGAGAAATGTCCTCTGATGAAACAAAAATAGAACAGTTTGGCCATAATGACCATCGTTATGTTTGGAGGAAAAGGGGGAGGCTTTGCTGCAGGAGGGACTGGTGCACTTCACAAAATAGATGGCATCTTGAGGCAGGAAAATTACGTAGATATATTGAAGAAACATCTCAAGACATCAGTTAAAGCTTGGTCGCAAATGGGTCTTCCAAATGGACAATGACCCCAAGCATACTTCCAAATTTGTGGCAAAATGGCTTAAGGACAACAAAGTCAAGGTATTGAAGTGGCCATCACAAAGCCCTGACCTCAATCCCATAGAAAATTTGTGGGTAGAACTGAAAAAACATGTGCGAGCAAGGAGGCCTTCAAACCTGACTCAGTTACACCAGCTCTGTCAGGAGGAATGGGCCACAATTCACCCAATTCACTGTGGGAAGCTTGTGGAAGGCTACCCGAAAAGTTTGACCCAAGTTCAACAATCTAAAGGCAATGCTACCAAATACTAATTGAGTGTGTGTAAACTTCTGACCCACTGGGAATGTGACGAAAGAAATAAAAGCTGAAATAAATCATTCTCTCTACTATTATTCTGACATTTCAAATTCTTAAAATGAAGTGGTGATCCTAACTGACCCAAAACAGGGTATTTTTTACTAGGATTAAATTACAGGAATTGCATTATGTCTGTGAATATAACAGAATTCATATGGCAGGCAAAAACCTGAGAAGAAATCCACACAGGAAGTGAAAAATCTGAGGTTGGTCGATTTTCAACCCCTATTGAATTCACAGTGAGATATGGATGAAGTTGCAATTCACATGATAGCGACCTGCGTTCCACGGCTTCTCTACACACAAAGGAATTCTCTGATTGGAACTTTATTAAAGATTTATGATAACAACACCCTAAAGATTGATTCTATACTTAGTTTGACAAGTTTCTTCGACCTGTAATATAACTTTTTAAAGTTTTCGTCCGACGTTTGGATGGACCTGCACGAGCGTCTGGATTTGTGTACCAAACACGCTAACAAAAGTAGCTACTTGGACATAAATAATGGACATTATCGAACAAATCAAGCATTTATTGTGGAACTAGGATTCCTGGGAGTGCATTCTGATGAAGATCATCAAAGGTATGGGAATATTTATAATGTGATTTCTGATTTCTGTTGACTCCAACATGGTGGATAATTGTATTTATTTCCTGAGCGAGGTCTCAGATTATTGCATGGTTTGCTTAAAAAAAACACAGTGGTTGCATTAAGGAGAGGTATATCTATAATTCCATGTGTATAACTTGTATTTTCATCTACATTTATGATGAGTATTTCTGTTGAATTGATGTGGCTATGCAAAATCACTGGATGTTTTTGGAACTAGTGAACGTAACGCGCCAATGTAAACTCAGATTTGTTGATATAAATATGAACTTTATCAAACAAAACATACATGTATTGTGTAACATGAAGTCCTATGAGTGTTATCTGATGAAGATCATCAAAGGTTAGTGATTCATTTGTCTCTATTTGTGCTTTTTTGACTCCTCTCTTTGGCTGGAAAAAATGGCTGGGTTTTTCTGTGAGTTGGTGGTCACCTAAGCATATTCGTTTGTGGTGCTTTCGCTGTAAAGCCTATTTGAAATCGGACACCGTGGTGAGATTAACAACGAGATTACCTTTAAAACGGTATAAAATACATGTATGTTTGAGGAATTTTAATTATGAGAATTCTGTTGTTTTGAATTTGGCGCCCTGCACTTTCACTGGCTTTTGTCATAACGGGATTGCAGCCCTAAGAAGTTTATTAAATCATATAAAATGTTATTTGTCACATATGCCGAATACAACCGTGAAATTATTACTTATAAGCCCTTAACCGACAATATGGTCTTAAGAAACCTTTAGTTTATTTAGTAAATATTAACACAATAAAATAACAAAAATGAGACTATATGCGGGGAGTACTGGAACCGAGTCAATGGGCGGGGCTATATGTTAATGCGGCAATTTGTACACGTAGAGTACGGGTAAAGTGACTAGCAATAGAGAATAAACAGCAAGTAGCAGCAGTTTAAAAACAAAGGGGTCAATGTAAAAATAGACCGGGTGGCCATTTGATTAATTGTTCAGCAGTCTTATGGCTTGGGGTAGAAGCTGTTAAAAAGCCTTATGGACGGAACTGATTGCCGTGCGGTAGCAGAGAGAACAGTCGATGACTAGGATGACTGGAGTCTTTGACAATTTTTGGGGCCTTCCTCTGATCCCGCCTGGTATATACAGTTGAAGTCAGAATTTTAAATACACCTTATCCAAATACATTTAAACTCAGTTTTCACAATTCTGACATTTAATCCTAGTAAAAATTCACTACCTTAGGTTAGTTAGGATCACCACTTTGTTTTCAGAATGTGAAATGTCAAAATAATAGTAGAGAGAAGGATTTATTTCAGCTTTTATTTCTTTCATCACATTCCCAGTGGGTCAGAAGTTTACATACACTCAATTAGCATTTGGTAGTATTGACTTTAAATTGTTTAACTTGGTGTTCCTTTTATCAAGGTGGAAAGGGCAGTGTGGAGTGTGATTGAGATGGCGTCATCTGTGGATCTGTTGGGCGGTATGCGATTTGGAGTGGGTTTAGGATTTCGGGATGGCCGGTGTTGATGTGAGCCATGACCAGCCTTTCAAAGCACTTCATGGCTACAGGCGTGAATGCTACAGGTCGGTAGTCATTTAGGCAGGTTACATTTGCATTCTTTTGCACAGGGACTATGGTGGTCTGCTTGAAACATGTAGGTATTATAGACTCGGTCAGGCACAGGTTGAAAATGTCAGTGAAGACACTTGCCAGTTGGTCCATGCATGCTCTAAGAACACATCCTGGTAATCCGTCTGGCCCTGCGGCCTTGTGAATGACCTGTTTAAAAGGTCTTGCTCACATCGGCTATGGAGAGCATGATCACACAGTCATCCGGAACAGCTGCTGCTCTCATGCTTGCTTCAGTGTTGCTTGCGAGCATAAAAGGCATTAGTCCGTCTGGAAGGTTTGCGTCACTGGGCAGCTCGTGGCTGTGTTTACCTTTGTATTCCGTATTAGTTTGCAAGCCCTGCCACATCCGATGAGCGTCAGAGTAGTACGATTCGATCTTAGCCCTGTATTGACGCTTTGCCTGTTTGATGGTTCGTCAGAGGGCATAGCAGGATTTCTTATAATCATCCGGATTAGTGTCCCACTCCTTGAAAGCGGCCACTCTAGCCTTTAATTCGGTGCGGATGTTAACTGCAATCCATGGCTTCTGGTAGGGATATGTACGTACGGTCACTGTGGTGACGACGTCATCGTTGCACTTATTGATGAAGCCGGTGACTGAGGTGGTATACTCCTCAATGCCATTGGATGAATCCTGGAACATATTCCAGTCTGTGAGACTGAGAGAGTGCTGTATAAACTACAGTCAGGGTGCTGTATAAACTACAGTCAGAGTGCTGTATAAACTACAGTCAGAGTGCTGTATAAACTACAGTCAGAGTGCTGTATAAACTACAGTCAGTGCTGTATAAACTACAGTCAGTGCTGTATAAACTACAGTCAGGGTGCTGTATAAACTACAGTCAGTGCTGTATAAACTACAGTCAGTGCTGTATAAACTAGAGTCAGAGTGCTGTATGAACTACAGTCAGAGTGCTGTATAAACTACAGTCAGGGTGCTGTATAAACTACAGTCAGAGTGCTGTATAAACTACAGTCAGAGTGCTGTATGAACTACAGTCAGAGTGCTGTATAAACTACAGTCAGTGTGCTGTATAAACTACAGTCAGAGTGCTGTATAAACTACAGTCAGAGTGCTGTATAAACTACAGTCAGTGCTGTATAAACTACAGTCAGAGTGCTGTATAAACTACAGTCAGTGCTGTATAAACTACAGTCAGAGTGCTGTATAAACTACAGTCATAGTGCTGTATAAACTACAGTCAGAGTGCTGTATAAACTACAGTCAGTGCTGTATAAACTACAGTCAGAGTGCTGTATAAACTACAGTCAGAGTGCTGTATAAACTACAGTCAGTGCTGTATAAACTACAGTCAGAGTGCTGTATAAACTACAGTCAGTGCTGTATAAACTACAGTCAGAGTGCTGTATAAACTACAGTCAGTGCTGTATAAACTACAGTCAGTGCTGTATAAACTACAGTCAGAGTGCTGTATAAACTACAGTCAGAGTGCTGTATAAACTACAGTCAGAGTGCTGTATAAACTACAGTCAGTGCTGTATAAACTACAGTCAGAGTGCTGTATAAACTACAGTCAGTGCTGTATAAACTACAGTCAGAGTGCTGTATAAACTACAGTCATAGTGCTGTATAAACTACAGTCAGAGTGCTGTATAAACTACAGTCAGTGCTGTATAAACTACAGTCAGAGTGCTGTATAAACTACAGTCAGAGTGCTGTATAAACTACAGTCAGAGTGCTGTATAAACTACAGTCAGAGTGCTGTATAAACTACAGTCAGTGCTGTATAAACTACAGTCAGAGTGCTGTATAAACTACAGTCAGAGTGCTGTATAAACTACAGTCAGTGCTGTATAAACTACAGTCAGAGTGCTGTATAAACTACAGTCAGAGTGCTGTATAAACTACAGTCAGAGTGCTGTATAAACTACAGTCAGAGTGCTGTATAAACTACAGTCAGAGTGCTGTATAAACTACAGTCAGAGTGCTGTATAAACTACAGTCAGTGTGCTGTATAAACTACAGTCAGAGTGCTGTATAAACTACAGTCAGTGCTGTATAAACTACAGTCAGTGCTGTATAAACTACAGTCAGAGTGCTGTATAAACTACAGTCAGAGTGCTGTATAAACTACAGTCAGAGTGCTGTATAAACTACAGTCAGAGTGCTGTATAAACTACAGTCAGAGTGCTGTATAAACTACAGTCAGGGTGCTGTATAAACTACAGTCAGAGTGCTGTATAAACTACAGTCAGAGTGCTGTATGAACTACAGTCAGGGTGCTGTATAAACTACAGTCATGGTGCTGTATAAACTACAGTCAGAGTGCTGTATAAACTACAGTCAGAGTGCTGTATGAACTACAGTCAGAGTGCTGTATAAACTACAGTCAGAGTGCTGTATAAACTACAGTCAGTGCTGCATCCTATTTTTCTAACTTAATTGAGGAAAATAAGAACAATCCGAAATTCCTTTTTGATACTGTCGCAAAGCTAACTAAAAAGCAGCATTCCCCAAGAGAGGATGACTTTCACTTTAGTCAGTGATGCTTCATGAACTTCTTTGAGAAAAGATTATGATTATTAGAAAGCAAGTGCGGACTCCTCTTTAAACCTGTATTCCTCCAAACCTCAGTTGTCCTGAGTCTGCACAACTCTGCCAGGATAGGACTACAGTCAGAGTGCTGTCTTTTAGTACTATATCTCTTGACACAATGATGAAAATAATCATGGCCTCTAAACCTTCAAGCTGCATACTGGACCCTATTCCAACTAAACTACTGAAAGAGCTGCTTCCTGTGCTTGGCCCTCCTATGTTGAACATAATAAACGGCTCTCTATCAGAGTGGATGTGCACAAACTCACTAAAAGTGCAGTATAAAAGCCTCTCTTGAAAAAAAGCCAAAGTGCCTTGACCCAGAAAATATAAAAAACTAGTGCTGGCCTATATGCGAATCTTCCATTCCTCTCAAAAATTTTACAGTCAGAGGCTGTTAAGCAACTCAGAGTGCCTTCCTGAAGACAAACAATGTATAAACTAATGCTTCAGAGTGCTTTAGACCCCATCATAAGCACTACAGTCAGAGTGCTGTATAAACTACAGTCAAGGTGGTAAATTACATTTTAATGCTGTATAACGGACTACAGTCAGGCTCTGCATCTGTCCTCGTGCTCCTAGACCTTAGTGCTGCTTTTGATACCCAGTGCGATCACCTACATTCTTTTGGAGAGATTGGAAACTGTATAAATTGGTCTACACGGACATGTTCTGGCCTGGTTTAGATCTTATCTGCGGAAAGATATCAGTTTGTCTCTGTCAGAATGGTTTGTCCTCTGACAAATCAACTGTATAAACTACAGTCGGTGTTCCTCAGGTTCTGTTTAGGACCACTATTGTTTTCACTATATATTTTACCTCTTGGGGATGCTTATAAACTACAAAGTGCATAATGTTAACTTTCACTGCTATGCGGATGACACACAGCTGTACATTTCAATGAAACATGGTGAAGCCCCAAAATTGCCCTCGCTAGAAGCATGTGTTTCAGACATAAGGAAGTGGATGGCTGCAAACTTTCTACTATTAAACTCGGACAAAACAGAGATGCTTGTTCTAGGTCCCAGTATAAAACAGTCAGAGATGCTTGTTGAATCTGACAATTAATCTTAATGGTTGTACAGTCGTCTCAAGAAAACTGTATAAGGACTACAGTCAGAGTGGACCCTGTATAAATCTCTCAGAGTTTTATAAACTATCAAGACCATTACAGAGACAGCTTTTTTCCATCAGTGCTGTAACATTGCTGTATAAAAAAGTCAGAAACTTTCTGTCCAAAAATGATGCAGAAAAATTAATCCATGCTTTTGTCACTTCTAGGTTAGACTACTGCAATAAACTCTATTTTCAGCTACCCGGATAAAGCACTAAATTAACTTCAGTTAGTGCTGAACTACAGTCAGAGTGCTGTATAAACTGTCTAGTGCTGTATAAACTACAGTCAGAGTGCTGACTAGAACCAAAAAATTTGATCATATTACTCCAGTGCTAAGCCTCTCTGTATAAACACTGGCTTCCTGTCAAAGCAAGTGCTGATTTCAACTACAGTTTAGTGCTGTAAACTACAGTCAGCATTACATGCTTAAACTACCTATCTCTCTGATTTGGTCCTGCCGTACATACCTCAGAGTGCTGTATAAACTACGGTCACTAAGTGCTGTAGGCCTCTAATTGTCCCAGAGTTTCTAAACTAACAGCTGGAGGCAGGGCTTTAAACTAGAGCTCCATTTTTATACGGTCTGCCTACCCATGTCAGGACGCAAACAGTCAGAGTCTCAACCTTCAGGAGTCTTTACTGAAGACTCATCTCTTCAGTGGGTCATATGATTACAGTCAGAGTCTGGCCCAGGAGTGGGAAGGTGAACTACAGTCAGAGGCTGTATGACTACTGGAGCTGTATAAACTACAGTCAGAGTGCTGTCTCTGCCTGCTCGATTCCCCTCTTTCCACTGGGATTCTCTGCCTCTACCCTGTTACGGGGCTGAGTCACTGGCTTACTGGGGCTCTCTCAGCCGTCCCTGGGGGTGCGTCACCTGGGTGTTGATTCACTGTTGTCAGTTGGCGCCCCCCTTCTGTGCCGTGCGGAATCTACAGTCAGAGTGCTGCCTTGTCTCAGGATGGTAAGTCAGATATCCCTGTATAAGTGGTCAGAGTGCTGTGCTTTGGCAAAGTGGGCTGGGGTTATATCCTTCCTGTTTGGCCCTGTCAGTCAGAGTGCTGTATGGGGCCAGTCAGTGCTCCTGACCCCTACTGTCTCAGCCTGCTGTATTTAAACTGCATTAGTCTGTCGGGGGCAGGGTCAGTTGCTGTTATATCTGGAGTACTTCTCCTGTACAGTCAGAGTGTCCTGTGTGAATCTACAGTGTGCGTTCTCTAATTCTCTCCTTCTCTCTTTCTTTCTCTCTCTCGGAGGCTGTATAAACTAGGACAGTCAGAGTGCTGATGAACTACAGTCAGAGTGCTGCTACAGTTTCAAGTGCCTATGAACTACAGTCAGTGCTGTATTTAAACATTTGAACATCTTGGTCATGTTCTGTTATAAACTACAGTCAGAGTGCTGCCACCCAAAGCCTGGTTCCTCAGTCTGTTTCTTCCTAGGTTTTGGCCAGTCAGAGTGCTGTATAAACTACAGTCAGAGTGCTGTATAAACTACAGTCTTTGAGTGCTGTATGAACTACAGTGCTGTATAAACCAGTCAGAGTGCTGTATAAACTACAGTCAGAGTGCTGTATAAACTACAGTCAGAGTGCTGTATAAACTACAGTCAGAGTGCTGTATAAACTACAGTCTGTATAAACTGAAGGGTGCTGTATAAGTCACAGTCAGAGTGCTATAAACTACAGTCAGAGTGCTGTATAAACTACAGTCAGAGTGCTGTATAAACTACAGTCAGAGTGCTGTATAAACTACAGTCAGAGTGCTGTATAAACTACAGTCAGTGCTGTATAAACTACAGTCAGAGTGCTGTATAAACCCAGTCAGAGTGCTGTATAAACTACAGTCAGAGTGCTGTATAAACTACAGTCAGTGCTGTATAAAGAGTGCTGTATAAACTGTCATGGTGCTGTATAAACTACAGTCAGAGTGCTGTATAAACTACAGTCAGAGTGCTGTATAAACTACAGTCAGGGTGCTGTATAAACAGTCAGTGCTGTATAAACTACAGTCAGAGTGCTGTATAAACTACAGTCAGAGTGCTGTATAAACTACAGTCAGAGTGCTGTATAAACTGTGCTGTATAAACTACAGTCAGAGTGCTGTATAAACTACAGTCAGAGTGCTGTATAAACTACAGTCAGAGTGCTGTATAAACTCAGAGTGCTGTATAAAACTGTATAAACTACAGTCAGTGTGCTGTATAAACTAGTCAGTCAGAGTGCTGTATAAACTACAGTCAGAGTGCTGTATAAACTACAGTCAGAGTGCTGTATAAACTACAGTCAGTGCTGTATAAACTACAGTCAGTGCTGTATAAACTAGAGTCAGGTGCTGTATAAACTACAGTCAGTGTGCTGTATAAACTACAGTCAGAGTGCTGTATAAACTACAGTCAGAGTGCTGTATAAAGTCAGAGTGCTGTATAAACTGCATGGTGCTCACAGTCAGTGCTGTATAAACTACAGTCAGAGTGCTGTATAAACTACAGTCAGAGTGCTGTATAAACTACAGTCCAGTGCTTAGTCAGTATAAACTACAGTCAGAGTGCTGTATAAACTACAGTCAGAGTGCTGTATAAACTACAGTCAGTCAGTCAGAGTGCTGTATAAATCAGTCAGAGTGCTGTACAGTCAGTGCTGTATAAACTACAGTCAGTGCTGTATAAACTACAGTCAGTGCTGTATAAACTATAGTCAGAGTGCTGTATAAACTACAGTCAGAGTGCTGTATAAACTACAGTCAGAGTGCTGTATAAACTACAGTCAGAGTGCTGCAGTCAGAGTGCTGTATAAACAGTCAGTGCAGTCAGAGTGCTGTATAAACTACAGTCAGAGTGCTGTATAAACTACAGTCAGTGCTGTATAAACTACAGTCAGTGCTCTATAAACTGTCTGCTGTATAAACTACAGTCAGAGTGCTGTATAAACTACAGTCAGAGTGCTGTATAAACTACAGTCAGAGTGCTGTATAAACTACAGTCAGAGTGCTGTATAAACTACAGTCAGAGTGCTGTATAAACTACCAGTCAGAGTGCTGTATAAACTACAGTTTGGTGCTGTATAAACTACAGTCAGAGTGCTGTATAAACTACAGTCAGAGTGCTGTATGAACTACAGTCACAGTGCTGTATAAACTACAGTCAGAGTGCTGTATAAACTACAGTCAGAGTGCTGTATAAACTACAGTCAGAGTGCTGTATAAACTACAGTCAGAGTGCTGTATAAACTAAACAGTCAGAGTGCTGTATAAACTACAGTCAGAGTGCTGTATAAACTACAGTCAGAGTGCTGTATAAACTACAGTCAGAGTGCTGTATAAACTACAGTCAGAGTGCTGTATAAACTACAGTCAGTGCTGTATAAACTACAGTCAGAGTGCTGTATAAACTACAGTCAGAGTGCTGTATAAACTACAGTCAGAGTGCTGTATAAACTACAGTCAGAGTGCTGTATAAACTACAGTCAGAGTGCTGTATAAACTACAGTCAGAGTGCTGTATAAACTACAGTCAGAGTGCTGTATAAACTACAGTCAGTGCTGTATAAACTACAGTCAGAGTGCTGTATAAACTACAGTCAGAGTGCTGTATGAACTACAGTCAGAGTGCTGTATAAACTACAGTCAGAGTGCTGTATAAACTACAGTCAGGGTGCTGTATAAACTACAGTCAGAGTGCTGTATAAACTACAGTCAGAGTGCTGTATAAACTACAGTCAGAGTGCTAAACTACAGTATAAACTACAGTCAGAGTGCTGTATAAACTACAGTCAGAGTGCTGTATAAACTACAGTGCTGTATAAGAGTCAGTGCTGTATAAACTACAGTCAGAGTGCTGTATAAACTACAGTCAGAGTGCTGTATAAACTACAGTCAGAGTGCTGTATAAACTACAGTCAGAGTGCTGTATAAACTACAGTCAGAGTGCTGTATAAACTACAGTCAGAGTGCTGTATAAACTACAGTCAGAGTGCTGTATAAACTACAGTCAGTGCTGTATAAACTACAGTCAGAGTGCTGTATAAACTACAGTCAGAGTGCTGTATAAACTACAGTCAGTGCTGTATAAACTACAGTCAGAGTGCTGTATAAACTACAGTCAGTGCTGTGTCAGTGTATAAACTACAGTCAGAGTGCTGTATAAACTACAGTCAGAGTGCTGTATAAACTACAGTCAGAGTGCTGTATAAACTACAGAGTGCTGTATAAACTACAGTCAGAGTGCTGTATAAACTACAGTCAGAGTGCTGTATAAACTACAGTCAGAGTGCTGTATAAACTACAGTCAGAGTGCTGTGCTGTGTATAAATAAATGGTGCTAAACAGTCAGAGTGCTGTATAAACTACAGTCAGAGTGCTGTATAAACTACAGTCAGGGTGCTGTATAAACTACAGTCAGAGTGCTGTATAAACTACAGTCAGAGTGCTGTATAAACTAGTCAGTGCTGTCAGTCAGTGCTGTATAAACTACAGTCAGAGTGCTGTATAAACTACAGTCAGAGTGCTGTATAAACTACAGTCAGAGTGCTGTATAAACTACAGTCAGGGTGCTGTATAAACTACAGTCAGAGTGCTGTATAAACTACAGTCAGAGTGCTGTATAAACTACAGTCAGAGTGCTGTATAAACTACAGTCAGAGTGCTGTATAAACTACAGTCAGAGTGCTGTATAAACTACAGTCAGAGTGCTGTATAAACTACAGTCAGAGTGCTGTATAAACTACAGTCAGAGTGCTGTATAAACTACAGTCAGAGTGCTGTATAAACTACAGTCAGAGTGCTGTATAAACTACAGTCAGAGTGCTGTATAAACTACAGTCAGAGTGCTGTATAAACTACAGTCAGAGTGCTGTATAAACTACAGTCAGAGTGCTGTATAAACTACAGTCAGAGTGCTGTATAAACTACAGTCAGAGTGCTGTATAAACTACAGTCAGTGTGCTGTATAAACTACAGTCAGAGTGCTGTATAAACTACAGTCATGGTGCTGTATAAACTACAGTCAGAGTGCTGTATAAACTACAGTCAGAGTGCTGTATCACAGAGTGCTGTATAAACTACAGTCAAGTGCTGTATAAACTACAGTCAGAGTGCTGTATAAACTACAGTCAGAGTGCTGTATAAACTACAGTCAGAGTGCTGTATAAACTACAGTCAGAGTGCTGTATAAACTACAGTCAGAGTGCTGTATAAACTACAGTCAGTGCTGTATAAACTACAGTCAGAGTGCTGTATAAACTACAGTCAGAGTGCTGTATAAACTACAGTCAGAGTGCTGTATAAACTACAGTCAGAGTGCTGTATGAACAGTCAGAGTGCTGTATAAACTACAGTCAGAGTGCTGTATAAACTACAGTCAGAGTGCTGTATAAACTACAGTCAGAGTGCTGTATAAACTACAGTCAGAGTGCTGTATAAACTACAGTCAGAGTGCTGTATAAACTACAGTCAGAGTGCTGTATAAACTACAGTCAGAGTGCTGTATAAACTACAGTCAGAGTGCTGTATAAACTACAGTCAGTCAGTCAGTGCTGTATAAACTACAGTCAGAGTGCTGTATAAACTACAGTCAGAGTGCTGTATAAACTACAGTCAGTGCTGTATAAACTACAGTCAGAGTGCTGTATAAACTACAGTCAGAGTGCTGTATAAACTACAGTCAGTGCTGTATAAACTACAGTCAGTGCTGTATAAACTACAGTCAGAGTGCTGTATAAACTACAGTCAGTGCTGTGCTGTATAAACTACAGTCAGAGTGCTGTATAAACTACAGTCAGAGTGCTGTATAAACTACAGTCAGAGTGCTGTATAAACTACAGTCAGAGTGCTGTATAAACTACAGTCAGTGCTGTATAAACAGTCAGAGTGCTGTATAAACTACAGTCAGAGTGCTGTATAAACTACAGTCAGAGTGCTGTATAAACTACAGTCAGTGCTGTATA